>NW_027339886.1:5154-7007 GCF_000331145.2 Cicer arietinum | reverse complement strand
ATAGGTGTGTTTGTGTCATTGGATGAACATTTAGGTCATTTTCGTCCTCCCTAGACTTATTCTTGTCTAAATAGGGTTTTAACCAATCTTGTGCATACAATAAGTTCATTTGTGTCATTGGATTAACATATAGGTCATTTTCTTCCTCCCTGGGTTAATTCTAGTCCAATAAGAGTTTTTAACCAATCTTGTGCATCCAATAGGTGTGTTTGTGTCATTGGATGAACATTTAGGTCATTTTCGTCCTTCCTAGACTTATTCTTGTCTAATTAGGGTTTTTAACCAATCTTGTGCATGCAATAAGTTCATTTGTGTCATTGGATTAACATTTAGGTCATTTTAGTTCTCCGTAGGCTTATTCTTGTCCAATTAGAGTTTTTAACCAATCTTGTGCATGCAATAAGTTCATTTGTGTCATTGGATTAACATTTAGGTCATTTTAGTTCTCCGTAGGCTTATTCTTGTCCAATTAGAGTTTTTAACCAATCTTGTGCATGCAATAAGTTCATTTGTGTCATTGGATTAACATTTAGGTCATTTTAGTTCTCCGTAGGCTTATTCTTGTCCAATTAGAGTTTTTAACCAATCTTGTGCATCCAATAGGTGTGTTTGTGTCATTGGATGAACATTTAGGTCATTTTCGTCCTTCCTAGACTTATTCTTGTCTAATTAGGGTTTTTAACCAATCTTGTGCACGCAATAAGGTCATTCATGTCATTGGATGAACATTTAGGACATTTTCGTTCTCCCTAGACTTATTCTTGTCCAATTAAGGTTTTTAACCAATCTTGTGCATGCAATAAGTTCATTTGTGTCATTGGATGAACATTTAGGTCATTTTCGTCCTCCCTAGGCATATTCATGTCCAATTATGGTTTTTAACCAATCTTGTGCATCCAATATGTTCATTTGTGTCATTGGATTAACATTTAGGTCATTTTCGTCCTCCCTAGGTGTATTCCAGTTCAATTAGGGTTTTTAACCAATCTTTTGCATCCAAAGGGTGTGTTTGTGTCATTGGATGAACATTTAGGTCATTTTCGTCCTACCTATAGTTATTCGTGTCCAATTAGCGTTTTTAACCAATCTTGTGCATGCAATAAGTTCATTTGTGTCATTGGCTTAACATTTAAGCCATTTTCGTCCTCCCTAGGTTTATTCTGTTGGACTTTAGTCCTTTGAATCCTAATTTTGACATAATTAACAAACATACAATGTTCATACATCAATATGATAAATCTAACATTTGAATTGAGCAAGATTTCAGGAACAACAATCCAATCCTACACATTTGGAACAAATTGCTTGGAACACAAGAAATCAACAAAAGTTGATTATTCACTGAGTAAATCGATTGGGAAATCGATTTCATAACAAGGGTGTAAGGATAAGTATATGTTTGTGATTGTATAATCGATTGGGAAATCGACTGACTAAATTAGAATTGAAAATTGAACAAGTCAGTGGCAACCTAATTTACAGGTTAATCGATTGCCAAATCGATTGTGCATATCACAAAATGAAAACTGATTGAAACTAATCGACTGGCAAATCGATTGGGAAGTCACAGGGCACTAGGGAATCGATTGGCAAATCGATTGTTTCAATACTTTTTGTTTTATAACTTTCCCTGTGACAAACACAATCGATTGGACAATCTATTGTGTAAAATTTCAATCAAGTTAAGTTTGGTTGCAATCGATTGGGAAATCGATTGAACTAAACACCAGGTAAGAACTTTTCAGGCAAATACACACCAATCGACTGGCACATCGACTAACATCAAAATAGCTGAGTCACTGACTTAAACACAATCGATTGGGGAATCGATTGAAACAAATGTTTTGATATCT
>NW_027339886.1:0-1426 GCF_000331145.2 Cicer arietinum | reverse complement strand
ATTTCAATTCCTACGCATAAGATCCTTGCCAAGGACAAGGGCAAGCAACCTGCACTTAATCAAGAGGTATCTAATAAAAGGAAGGAACCACCTTCAAAGAAGCTTTTGGCTGATGCTATGAAAGAAATTTCTCAGAAGAAAAAGAAGCCTGTTACATCACCCCCACCTAAGAAAACGCCTGCACCTAAGGATAAGGATGCAGAAGTCACCATTCCAGCAGAATTTCTAAAAAGGAAAATCCATGAGGGCAGAACTCTGGATTTTGCCTACTTTGATACAGAAGGCTTCACATTCCAAGATCATTTGAGATTTCATGATCTTGAAGGTTTTCTTTCATCTACTTTGGACAGTTATCCAAAACTGATAAGGGAGTTTTACGCAAACTTCAAGCTTACTGATAAGGGATTCAAGACTCAGATTAAAGGTAAAAGGTTATCAATGACCTTTGAAGATTTTGCTGAACTGACAGGATTGCCATTCCACGGAACATCTTTAGATGGCAGTTCTGATGCGGATGCAACTGACGAAGGTTGGGAAGCATCACTGGACAGGCACACGGCAGTGAAAGATATTATGGTTGATGGTTTTGTTGAAACCATCTCATTGCCAATTGGTCAGATGAAAGTACAGCAACAGATGCTCATGTACACAATAACAAGGATACTTGTACCTCGATCAGGAAATCACGCGGTTGTTCAGAAGCTTGATATTCTACTGTTATGGGGATTATCCAAAGAGCAAAAGATGAGTTGGACCTGGATTGCGCTACGGTATATGCTAGAAGCTTCGCAAAGTAAAATTATGTTGCCGTATCCACAGCTGAACACAAAGATACTTAAGCACTTCAAGGTGTCATTTGTGAATGAAGAATCTGCAAAGACAACCCTCATATTCGGCGAAGCAATTGTGAATCAGATGAAAATGAAGAAAGTAAATGGCATTTGGATTAGGCCATTTTAGCCAAAGTTAATAATATTATGGAGTGTATAGGATCAAAAAGTTATTTTGACCCCGTTTAGAATTACTCGTCGATAAATAAATTTAAATTAAGTGCGGTAAATCCTTTACGGAGAATTTAATGCATTACGGGTGAAATGGTAATTTAACAAATATCTAGACATTTTGAGATATTTGTTAAGTTATGTTTAATATATATATGTTTGCTTGGAGAGAATAGAAAGGAAGGAAATTAGAAGGAAGGAAAAGGAAAAGAAAAGGTTATATAAAGGAAAGAAGGAAATAGAAAGGAAGGAAAAACAAAGAAAGGAAAAAGGAAGGAAGGAAAATCTGATTTTCCATCTTCTTCCTCTGCCAACCGCGGCCATTTCTCCCTCCTTCTCCCGTTTTCATTTTCTTCGCTTTTTTTTCTTCAAAACTAGTAACCCAAGGTTGGGTGAGAGTTAGAACAAAGGTTTCGCAACTCCAC
>NW_027339885.1:893532-895000 GCF_000331145.2 Cicer arietinum | reverse complement strand
TATTCGAATTTACTCGCTGTACGTTGTCGATTTGCAGTTGTTTTTGAAAATTTCCATTGATTTATATGATTGAGAAAGCATCTAAATAAGGTAAGAGGTGAGACATCGTTTGAATTCATGAGTATAGTATATTATGAGATGAACGGGAAAATCGTATTTCCCAAAGATTCATTTGGGACTCGCTACGTATGGCAGTAGCCATTTGAAAGATAAATTAATTAATGTGAAAATATGAGGGTTGTGAGATTTAAATGTTAAATAGACATGTTTATAAAATGTTGATTGATTTAATTTTCAATAATTATATGGTATTTGATATTTGATATTATTGTAATGTTGGATGTCAAATGAAATTTTGTGCATATGTTTGATTAGACAAATTTATGTGATGTAATAATAAAAGATGGATGTATTGTATAATATATGTTTATGTGAAGATAATGCTGATTTTTGATTGACAATAGTGATGTTATAAATTTGTGATGAGTTTATATAATGATGATAATTATGTATGATTAATGGTGTTCTAAAATTGCGATGAGAATATTAAAGTATACATGATTGATGAATTAGTGTTGAATTTTCCATCATAGATGCTATGCCACCATCCTAGTGGACGGAAAATTCAAATTGGCCCAGTCCTCATAGATCCACTCAACTCAACCCGAGACACATATATGCGATAGTCAAGGTAAACGTGTGTTGCGTCGTAGCTCCCGGCATTTGGAGTGGTACCTTCAAATTAACTAGGAATTCCTCATCGAATACCTTCAAGGTCTAACAATCTTGCCTTAAGGCTCAACACCGGACCGCCACGAGCAGGCTCATTCAATTGTACTTCCTCAAAATCACTAGGCTTTTCAAGCTCTATCTATATGATGACAAAATAATCTCCACTTCACAAATTCTCAATATATACTTTCTCCCCTCGTTAGCATAGACTACTCCATTAAAAGCATCATCTTTAGAAATCGTCACTATTTCCTCAATTATAGGGTACTTCAATATTCTCATCGCCATTTTATAACATAATTAATCATACATAATCATAACAATCATATAAACTCATCACAATTTTATACCATCACTATCATCAATCCAAAATCATCATTATCATCACGCAAACATATATCGTATCATTATCATCACGCAAACATATATCATACCATGCATCCATATTTTATTAACACATCACATAAATTCGTCTAATCAAACATATGCACCAAATTCATTTGAAATCAAATATCACAATAATGTCAAATACCACACATTTAACGAAATTAAATCAATCAAGACCTTATAAATATTTTTGTTCCACATTTTAATCTTACAATTTCCATATTTGCTCATTAATTAATTAATTTATCAATAAAAGGGCTACTGCAGTACGTAGCGAGCCTGAATTAATCATAGATAAATACGGTTTTTCAATTCATCTCACAATATACTACACTCATGAGTTTTACCA
>NW_027339885.1:0-1331 GCF_000331145.2 Cicer arietinum | reverse complement strand
TATATATATATATATATAGTGAAAGTCAATGTTTTACATTAGTGGTATATTCAAATTTAACTCTTTTTAGGGTAAAATTAAATTCTATCTTGTTTAAGAGTGTATTTGTTTTCTGACTCTAGATGTATTATGACTAATTTGATGATGACAATAGAGATTGACTTTTTTTTTTTTGGTCTTAAAATAAATATTATTTAACATTTTTGTTTACTTATTAAAAAATATAATAATTAAAAATAAATAAATAAATCGTTATATCAAATTATTCATCTTTAATTATCGGTGAATGTTTTATTATTATTATTACTACAAAGTATAATTATATTTTAAAAATTATGTATATAATAATAATTAAAATGTATAAAAAAATTAAAATCACATTAAAAATTATAAATAATATTTATTTTAAGATAAATTTTGTACTTTTAAGATAACCCCAATAGGGATGAGAATTAAAAGTTCCATGACTACACATACTATATAAAGACGACCCACTATATAGTATATAGTATGATTAGGATAGATATATCAAAATAATATTTATATTATATATTCACATATATGTATATGAATAATATTTATATTATATTCACATATGTATATATGTATAATTTTTATATTAAATTCACATATAGCGATTGGATATAGAGGTTGATCCACCATAGCCATGTCGATTTGAATCTACGATTCGCCCGATTTCAAACGCGAAATGATGATTAAAAAATTGTAATAATTCTCGAAATCTGCAAAATCTGCAATGCGATTCTTGATCTGAAGAAATAGAGCGTGATTCAGAGAAATTAATTAAAAAAATGGAAAAATTAACAAAAAATGAAGAAAAAAATAATTAGAGGATGTTGAAGAAGTGTTCTGGAACCTGAATGAGATTTGAATTTGGATTTGATTGGATCGGATCTATTGTTTGGATGGAGAGAAAATAGGTATGTTAGAATTTTCCCGAGAAAATAAGCATTCTGAGGGTGTAATAATGATGATTTGTTTGGCTTGTATTGTATTTTGTGTTTATTGTTCATTGTTTGGGGTGAAGATTATTCAAATCGTGCTTTTTGGACCTAAAGTGATTTTACCCGATCCACAAACAAATACGGGTTTTACAACTTTTTAGTTCTTTTTTTTTCTTTTTTGTTATTCTTGATTTTAGATGTATTTGAAAAAATTAAACTTCTGGAATTTCAATATTCAAGTCACAGGCTTTATTCACATAATTAATTTTCGTGAAATTGTTTTAGTTAAAATGATTGGAATAAGTAATTAATAAATATCTGTTTAATGTTTAATTAATGTGATTAATATGCTAGTATTTCAAATTC
>NW_027339884.1:18769-20000 GCF_000331145.2 Cicer arietinum | reverse complement strand
TCTTTTTCCATTTCAGTTCTTATCATTTTAGGGTTTAGGGTTTAGAGTTTAGGGTTTGGGATTTAGGGTTTAAGATTAAGGTCATTTTGGTCTTAGGTGTTTGGTTTCAGTGTTTAGGGTTAATGTTTTAGGGCTTAGGGTTTATAGTTTAGGGTTTAGGGTTTACAGTTTATGATTTATGGTTTAGGGTTTTGGTTTAGGGTTTAGGGTTTAGGGTTTAGGGTTTAGGGTTTAGGGTTTAGGTTTAGGGTTTAGGGTTTAGGGTTTAGGATTAAGGGTCTAGGTCTTATCTAGTCCATTTTGTACCAAAATCAATGTACTTCGTCGAATAAGTGCATATTTTAGATCATTATTGTTTTTGTTATGTTTCTTTCTGTCAATTTTAGTTTTTATATATGTAGTTTGTCCAATAAGTACAAAAGTCTCAATAAATTAATATTTTAGGTTAATTTGGTCTTCACTAGGTTAAGGGATTAGGGTTTAGGGTTTAGGTTTTATGGTTTAAGGGCCTAGGTTTATTCTAGTCCATTTTGGTTTTAACCAATGTATTTCATGATATAATTAAAAGCATAATTCTCAATGGATATAGATTTTAGGTTATTTTGTTGTTTACTAGGTGGAATCTAGTCCATTTTGTTTCTAAAACACTGTAGTTCGTCTAATAAGTGCAAAAGATTCAATATATTAAAATTTTAGGTCATTGTGGAATTTGTTATGTTTTTAGTTGTTGTCCATTTTAGTTGTTAATCAGTGTAGTTCAACCTATTAGTGCAAAAGTGTCACTTGATTTAGATTTTAGGTTTTAGGATTTAGGTCTTCGGTGTTTGGTTTTAGGATTTTGGTTTTTGGTTTTACGTTTTAGGTTTTAGATTTTAGGTTTTAGGGTTTAAGGTTTAAGGTTTTGGGTTTAGGGTTTAAGGTTTTGGGTTTAGGGTTTAGCGTTTAGGTTTTAGGGTTTAGGGTTTGGGCTTAGGGTTTACAGTTTAGTGTTTTGCGTTTCAGGTTTATGGTTAAGGGTTAAGGGTTTAGGTCATATCTAGTCCATTTTGGTTCTTAATCAATGTAGTTTAGGTAATAAAAGCAAAATTCTCAATGGATATAGATTTTAGGTCATTTTGTTATTTACTAGGTGTATTCTAGTTCTATTCATTGTAGTTCGTCCAATAAGAACAAAATTCAAAATACATTATTATTTTAGGTCATTTTGGTCTTTACTAGGTTTTAGATTTTA
>NW_027339884.1:16500-18349 GCF_000331145.2 Cicer arietinum | reverse complement strand
GTGCATAAGTGTTACTAGATTTTGATTTTACATCGTTTTCGTTTTTTTATGTTTCTTTCTGTCAATTTTATTTCTTATATATGTAGTTTGTCCAATAAGTATAGAAGTCTCAATAAATTAATATTTTAGGTTATTTTGGTCTTTACTAGGTTAAGGGATTAGGGTTTAGGGTTTAGGTTTTATGGTTTAAGGGCCTAAGTCTATTTTAGTCCATTTTGGTTTTAACCAATGTATTTCATGACATAATTAAAATCATAATTCTCAATGGATATAGATTTTAGTTCATTGTGTTTTTTACTAGGTGGAATCTAGTCCATTTTGTTTCTAAAATAGTGTAGTTTTTCTAATAAGTGCAAAAGATTCCACATATTAAAATTTTAGGTCATTGTGGAATTTGTTATGTTTTTTGTTGTTGTCCATTTTAGTTGTTAATCAATGTAGTTCAACGTATTAGTGCAAAAGTGTCACTTGACTTCGATTTTAGGACATTTTGGTTTTCGATATGTTTCTTTTTTTTCGTTTTAGTTATTATTTATTTTAGGGTTTGGGATTTAGGGTTTAAGATTAAGGGTTAAGGGTCTAGGGTCTCGGTCTATTCTCGTTCATTTTGGTTTTAACCAATGTATTTCATGATATAATTAAATGCATAATTCTCAATGAATATAGATTTTAGGTTATTTTGTTGTTTACTAGGTGGAATCTAGTCCATTTTGTTTTTAAAATAGTGTAGTTCGTCCAATAAGTGCAAAAGATTCAATATATTAAAATTTTAGGTCATTGTGGATTTTGTTATGTTTTTTGTTGTTGTCCATTTTTGTTGTTAATCAATGTAGTTCAACCTATTAGTGCAAAAGTGTCACTTGATTTAGATTTTAGGTTTTAGGATTTAGGTCTTCAGTGTTTGGTTTTAGGATTTTGGTTTTTGGTTTAAGGTTTTAGGTTTTAGGGTTTATTGTTTAGGGTTAATGGTTTAGGGTTAAGGGATTAGGGTTAATGGGTTATGGTTTTGGGTTTAATGTTTAGGGTTTTGGGTTTAAGGTTTAGAGTTTAGGGTTTAGGTTTTAGGGTTTGGGTTTAGGGTTTAGTGTTTTGCGTTACGGGTTTATGGTTAAGGGTTAAAGGTCTAGGTCATATCTAGTCCATTTTTGTTCTTAATCAATGTAGTTCATGTAATAAAAGCAAAATTCTCAATGGATATAGATTTTAGGTCATTTTGTTATTTACTAGGTGTATTCTAGGTCTATTCATTGTAGTTCGTCCAATAAGAACAAAAGTCAAAATGCATTAATATTTTAGGTCATTTTGGTCTTTACTAGGTTTAAGAATTAGGGTTTAGGTTTTGGGTTTTAAGGTTTAAGGTTTAAGGTTTAGGATTTAGGGTTTAGGCTTTAGTGTTTTGCGGTTCGGTATTATGGTTAAGGGTTAAGGGTCTAGGTCATATCTAGTCCATTTTGTTTCTGAATCAATGTAGTTTGTTGAATAAGTGCATAAGTGTTACTAGATTTTCATTTTAGGTCATTTTTTGTTGTTGTTATGTTTCTTTCTGTCAATTTTTTTTGTTGTTGTCCATTTTTGTTTTTAATCAATGTAGTTCAACCTATTAGTGCAAAAGTGCCACTTGATTTAGATTTTAGGACGTTTTGGTTTTTGATATATTTCTCTTTTTCCATTTCAGTTCTTATCATTTTAGGGTTTAGGGTTTAGGGTTTGGGATTTAGGGTTGAAGATTAAGGTCATTTTGGTCTTAGGTGTTTGGTTTCAGTGTTTAGGGTTAATGTTTTAGGGCTTAGGGTTTATAGTTTAGGGTTTAGGGTTTACAGTTTATGATTTATGGTTTAGGGTTTAGGGT
>NW_027339884.1:3351-6500 GCF_000331145.2 Cicer arietinum | reverse complement strand
AATTCCGAGTCCATGCATTTTGGCATATACGCATTGCATTAGGGTGCTTGGCACCCGAGTCGTATTTGATTTGAGTTTATGATTGAGTGATTTGAACTTTGATTTATCGTGGTATTTGCGTAGAAATTGCTAAGTGTTATGTGTTGATTATTGTGTGTGAGTATGATGGTTATCGAGATCCCAATTGCTGTGGTAATCGCCTAGAAATTGCTAAGTGTTAGGTTGGGGACTTGATTAGACATGACTTGAGTTAATGCATGAATTTTTGGAAAAACGATCAGGGAAATCGATTTCCCAATCGATTGGATAGAAGTCAGGGACTTGGCCAAATGGACAAAATCGATTAGCCAATCGATTTTGTAATCAGTTTTCGAAAATCATTTACGAAATCGATTGCGAGTCGTTGTGGTAATTGCGTTGAAAATGCTAAGTGTTATGTGTTGATTGTTGTGTGTAAGTATGATGGTTATCGAGATCCCAATTGCCGTGGTAATCGTGTAGGAATTGCTAAGTGTTAGGTTGTGAACTTGATTAGGAATGACTTGAGTAAATGCATGAATTTTTGGAAAAACGATCAGGGAAATCGATTTCCCAATCGATTGGATGAGTTGCAGGAAGTTCACCATTTTGACCTAATCGATTTGCCAATCGATTGTATAAATATATCTTTCAAAATCTTTTAAGAAATCGATTTGGAAATCGATTGGCAGAGAGGCAGGAACTCAGCAAAACTGCCGAAATCGATTTGGAAATCGATTTGGCAACCCAGGGACTCATCAGAACTGACAAAATCGACTTAGAAATCGATTTGGTCATGCAGAAACTCAGCAGAACTGACCAAATCGATTTGGCAATCGATTGGCTCAGCAAAAGTCCTTATTTTGAGTTAGATAATCGATTGCTCAATTGATTTATCAATGCTTTGGTCAGTTATGTATTACTTGATGGTTTGAGAACTTCATTTTGAGTTCATTGTTAATTGGCAAGCATTATATGAACTTTTAGCATATGGAAAATCCTTTTAAGGTGCATGCTTAGTTGAAAAGTTATTTTGGGCATTTAAAAACTTAATTGTTATGTGTTAACTGTTATTTTCTGGTTGGTGACCCTTTACAATTATTGTGGAAATCTGGGCTTTGCCCTCAGATGAGAGTCAGGACGGTCCTACCGGTTCGTACCCTACGGACGGGAATGGAGATGGGAACGCGTGATTGCAGTTACATTAGGAGGATCTCACGGGGCGCGGGGAGATACTCAGGGTGTATAGCTTTTTGGTAGGATGATCAGATTAGGATGATGTATAGGAACTAGGCGTCCATCTTTTTGGATTGGAGTATTTTTAGTTTGGCAAAAACTGTATTTATACTAACATTGTCAGTTTGACTTCTTATCCGAATGGGTTCCATGTACCATTTGATGTTGTGTAAATGTTTGGATTTATAATTGGAGAAACTTTTCCGCTGCTTGTAAATTATAATGACTCAATTATTTATCCAAAGGCATTTCCTGATTTAATTCTTTGTTCGTTTTTAATTACTTTAAAAAAGAATTCTTCTGCACACAAAGCAGATGTTATAATGTTCTTAGCTTTAGCATTATAACCTACCTTCTTTTTATCGTCCTCAGACCATTCAGCTCTGGGCTTGGGAATCATTGAGTCATTTGTTCCTGCAATCTTGGGAATGTGTGGGCCATTTTCAACAGCGTCAAGGCTGTCTATGCCACTGGCTTCCAGGAATATCAGCATCCTGTGCTTCCAGTACATATAAGTTGTTCCATTGAATGCTGGGGGTCTTGCTAGTGATGCGCCTTCTCCCAGAAAATCAGTTGAGGCCATATTCCTTTTATGAGTTTTACCTCTCGAAAAGTCAAGCTCTGAGGCCAATTGTTGATTATTATGACCTCAAAATAATCAGAATATATTAGTCTTTAATCAAATTAAAGCAATATTACATACACAGCGGAATTATAATGCGGCATACACGATTAGCAATTAAAAGTAAAAAGATAAAGGATAGAATGCACCAAGATTTATCCTGGTTCAGTTGTCAACGAGACAACCTACATCCAGTTCTGACAATCCAACTGGATTTCAGCTTTTTCTCCAATAGAAAGAATTGTGAATTGTTTACAGATTGTCCAGTTTCCTCGAAACCTATCTATCTCTCACAATCTCTTTCCTATTGCTCACCCCTTGATCCTTGTAGTCAATCAGCAGACTCACACAAAATCAAAGTACGGCTCCTTCTTGATGAGGCCTCTCACCCAAGAAGATCGCCACCAGTTTCTAGCTAGATTTCTATCAGTCGTTTTGTTTACAAAGTAATTATTTCAAACAGAATAAAAGAAGTCTTCAATCTTGAATCAATGTGTCTTCTCACGAATCTGGTTATTCAATGATGGATTATGAGAACATTGTCTTTTCTCTCAAGAATACTTTTTCAGCTCTCTCAATGATTAAGGATAATCTTTTTGGCTTTGATCTGAAAAAGCAATATCAGAATGTTAACAATGTGTTGTATTGTGTTAATGAGAGTTTATGAGTGTTTATCACTTTTCATGAATTGTTAATGAGAGAAAGATTGAAAACAGTTTATATAGTTTCTGAAAAACAACTAATAAATCGATTTGCCAATCGATTCATTAAAGTTATAAAACAGGTCTAATCGATTTGCCAATCGATTATCGCGGGTCTTGTTTTTCTTGAATCTTGAAACCACATAAGCCAATCGATTTGCCAATCGATTCTTTTAAAAACTCTTTTCAGTAAATTATGTTCAGACTTATATGAATCGATTGCATAATCGATTGCAGGTGTTTTGTTCAAAGTAAAAATCACACCAATCGATTACTTAATCGATTTATTAAGTCGCATAACCGATTTACAAATACTCAGAATCGATTTGGCCACAAGCTCAAAGTTCACTGTGATTTCAAAAAGGTTCTTTCAATCGATTTGCCAATCGATTGTGTTCAAGACAGTGACTTAGCTATTTTGATGTTAATCGAAGTGCCAATCGATTTGTTTGTATTTGCCTGAAAAGTTCTTACCTGATATTTAGTTCAATCGATTTCCCAATCGATTGCAACCAAACTTAACATGATTGAAATTATCACAATAGATTGTCCAATCGATTGTCTTTGTCACA
>NW_027339884.1:0-1712 GCF_000331145.2 Cicer arietinum | reverse complement strand
CTTATCCATATACCATGTAACCTATTCAATTGCATTTGGTTTACAATTGATTCGCCAAATATCAGAGTGGTTTTTGCAGATTCTTCATTAACAAACGAGACCTTGAAATGTTTAAGGTAATTAGCTGTGGCTAAGGCAACATAAGCTTGCTCTGTGAAGCTTCCAGCATGTGCCTTAGCACAATCCAAGTCCAGCTCATCCTGAGCTCCTTTGATAAACCCCATAACAATAGTATGTCCAATTTCTGAACTACTGCATGGTTTCCTGAACGAGGTACAAGCATCCTGGTCAGCGTGTACATCAACATCCGATGTTGGACCTTCATTTGACCGATAGGTAAAGAAATGGTTTCCACAAAACCATCAATCATCAGGTCCTTTACTGCAGCATGCCTGTCAACAGATTCTTCCCAACCTTCGTCAGCCGTATCAGCTTCAGAACTGCCGTCGATAGATTTTCCGTAAAAAGGCAATCCTGATAAGGTAGAAAAATCATCAAATGACATAGCAATCCTTTTACCTTTGACTTGAGCCTTAAAACCTTCTTCTGTCAGCTTAAACGTAGAATAAAATTCTCTTATCAAACGTGGATAACTGTCGAGTGTAGAAGATAGAAAGCTCTCAAGACCGTGAAATCGCAGATGATTCTGAAATGTAAAACCGTCAGTATCAAAGTATGCAAAATCCAAAGTTCTACCCTCATGGATTTTTCTCTTTAGAAAATTTGATGGTATAGAAGCTTCAACATCTTTTTCCTTGGATGCGGGTACTTTCTTGGCAGGGGATGAGGAAACAGGTTTCTTCTTCCTCTTTTGTGAAATTACCTTCATGGCATCAGCCATGAGTTTTTCCGTTGGGGGTTCCTTTCGCTTTTTAGGCTTCTCTTGAATAGGAGCGGGTGCCTTGCCTTTGTCTTTGGCAAGTATTTTATGTGTAGGTATGGGTACTCTTTTTGTTAGAGTGGGTGGTGGTGAAGGGGTTTCACTGGTTGAAGATGATGAAGGTGAAGGAGTGTGTGCCTGGGTTTGTTTTACTCGTGCCATACTCGTAGATTGAAGTAGATAGTTTGTACATTGAGTGTAGATATCAACAAAATAACAATAGCAGAGACAGAAGGATGAAGCAGACAGAGAAAATTAGTGAAAACTGAAGAAATGCAGTGCAGAAATCGATTGAGAACTGTTCCTATTTAAACCCTTAATCGTGTAAATCGATTCCCAAATCGATTAGGTTACCGTTGCTGGTAATGTCAATCGATTTAGTAATTATTACTCATAACGGCTAGTCACAACGGTCATATTTCAAATCGATTCCCAAATCGAATTCCAGTTTTACTTAATCGATGTCCAAATCGATTGTCTTAACGTTAAAAGAAGAACTAGTCGATTTCCCAATCGACGCTCGGGCAAGTTAAAAAAAAAATTCTAAACTTTGAATTCTGGGGCCAAAGCAATCGATTCCCAAATCAATTTTACAAACCATTTACCATGATGGTAATCGATTTCCAAATCGATTTAACTGGAGAAACAACTGCAAACACCAGAAATCTCAAAAAAAATCAACGATTATACCTCACTAGGATCAATGATCCCTAGTTTCATCCTTATATACAGAAAACTTTCTCTTGGTAAAGCTTTTGTGAAGATGTCAGCTAGCTGTTCGGCAGTGTTAACATACTCAAGCATAATGATTCCATTTTGAAAGTGATCTCTT
>NW_027339883.1:0-3000 GCF_000331145.2 Cicer arietinum | reverse complement strand
TACTTTTATATATAAATTATTATTTTTTTAGGAGTATATTTTGGGAAAAGTGTTATTTTGTTTTGGTGTAACTGTAAAATAAAACAGATAAGCACGGCGGTATTTATTCTCTTTGGTATTTTACGGAATTTCCGAAGGGCAATACACGTGGCAGACAGCACATTTGTGCCAAATTTTGCTTTATAATATTCACATTCTTATTAATGGAGATTTTAAGATTATTGTGACTGGGTCCAGTAGAGGAGAAGAGAAGGAAGGTGAATTAAGATAAGGTAGTACCTTAAACGTAGTAGTTGACGTCGTCGTTTCATGAAGGTCGACTTATTATCTGTATGCACTGGAACAGTCCAACCCAATACTGGCACAACGGTTTCAAATATACTTTTATTCTTAATCAACATCAACATCATAAGAATATTCATTACTACTAATATTTTTCGTTATACACAAGTTATAGTATTAGTGGGTTAACGAGAGGAGGAGAGTAAGATGAACACGTTGAGAATGGGACCCTTAAAATGGAAGCTGGCGGTGTTATGGGCCCCCACCACGAGCTTGTCGATACATTTTGGTCCTTTCCTGAGTATGTGGCCCTACCCTCAAACTGCCAACCAAGCTACTTAACTAACGTCTCCCAAATGCCCCTCATTCTCTCTTATATTATAATTATAATTCATTAACTATTATTTTTGTTACTAATTCTCGCCGAATGTGATCATCCAATGTGCAAACTATACCTTATAACAAATATTGAATACCAACTTGCTAAAATTCTATAAACTCGAAAATCAATCAATAAATTTTCAACATTATTCTAAGACTTAAGCATAATCTTTATCTAAATTAATTAGTTATTTTGATTTTTTTCATAGTTATATTCTAAAAAACTGTCATTAAAAAAATATCAATCACACATGGCAATCATATATATATATATATATATATATGTATATATATATATATATATATATATATATATATATATACCTTTCAACATTTGATTCTTCTAAAATAGTTCTTGCCATTTCTTGTAGTGTTCTATTCTTTCTTTCAACAACTCCATTTTGTTGTGGAGTTCTTGCACATGAAAGATTGTGAGATATACCAAGTTCATCAAAAAAGCTTTTGAATGAGGCATTTATGAATTCTCCTCCATGATCACTCCTTACAGAGATGATGCTGGAGTCCTTTTCATTCTGCACCTTTTTACAAAATGTTTTAAATGATTCAAATGCATCATCTTTTTGTTTTAAAAACAGAACCCATGTAAATCTTGAGAAATCATCAACAATAACAAAACCATATTTCATTCCTCCTAGACTTGTTGTTTTGACAGGCCCGAATAAATCTATGTGAAGTAGTTCAAGAGTTCTATTTGTTGATACAAAATCTTTTGTATGAAAGCTGCTCTTGACTTGCTTACCTTTTGCACAAGCTTCACAGATTTTGTCTTTCTCAAAATTAAGTTTTGGTAAACCTCTAACAAGATCAAGTTTGGAGATTTTTGAAATAGTTTTCATGCTGATATGTCCAGCCCTTTTATGCCAGATCCATTTATCTTTATTGATTGATATAAAGCATGATTCATCAGGTAATTCATCCAAATATATCACATATAAATTTTTCTTTCGCTTACCAGAGAACAGAATTTTTCCAGTTTTGGCCTTCTTGATTTCACATACCTTTGGCTTGAAAGTGACTTCGCATCCATTGTCGCATAACTGACTTATGCTTAATAGATTGTGTTTCAATCCTTCCACGTATTGGACATCATTTATTTGAGCAGAGTTTGTCTTACCAATTGTTCCATTTCCCTTAATTTGAGCTTGATCATCATTTCCAAATGTGACCGAACCACCATCCTTCTTGCTGAAGGTTATGAAACAATTTCTATCTCCTGTCATGTGCCTTGAACATCCACTGTCCAAGAACCAAGGCTTTCTCTTTGTATTTTGAAAACCAACATGCAGGTGATATCATTTCAGTCTTAGGTACCCACTTTGTTTTGGGTCCTTGAGAGTTAGTTTTTAAGTGGTATATCATTCTCGTTTTGGAAACAGCTGTGTTGTTAGTTGTTGATTCCGAAATGGGTTTAACAATATATGATTTAGAAGAGTTGAACTTTGGTTTGAAAGATTTTTTGAAACGTTCAACTTGTAATTTTGAACTTTCTCCGTTTGTGAGACAAACTGGAGAACGTTCTCCGTTTTCCTGTTTCTTTGATACAATTTTGACAGGATGGTTCTCATGTTTAAAAAGCTTCTTCCTTTCGATTTTTTCATCCCTTTTCCTGAAGTAGCAAGCAAATTCTAGATGTCCAAGTTTTTTACAATATGAGCATCTAGTCTTGCATTTTTCTTCATTTCTTTCTGGGACAAAGAAGTTTTCATAGAGTTTGGTTTTTTGGGTTTGATTGAAACCAAGACCAGCTTTATCAAAAATTCCTATTTGAGATCCCATGATGTTATGAAAAGTTTCAGTGGCTTTAATGAAGTTTAGTAAATCTGTTTTGAGAAGTTCGTTTTCATTTCTAAGTTGAACGTTCTCCGTTTGTAGCGCAAAATGTTCTTGAAATTCTTCACTTTCAAAAACTCTTGTTTCTTTCAATTCTTGAATCATTTTTTTTTAACAGATTATTTTCAGCCTGATTTCTTTCCTTCTCTTCTTTCTCTTTATAAAACTGTTCTTTCAGAGAACTACATTTTTGAATAAGGAGATTTGAGTCATTTAGCAAGTTATCAAATTCATTTCCCATTTGTTGACATAAATGACATGGTTCAGAATTTATTACCTCATCTTCCTCTGTTTTTGCCATCAAGCATATGTTGGCTTCTTCTTCTTCTTCTTCTTCTTCTTCTTCTTCTTCTTCAGTTTTTGGTTCCTCTGAATCATCCCATGTTGCCATCATTGATTTCTTTTTGAAGGGAAATCGTTTTGGTGGATTTTTGTTTGTTGGACATTCTGCTTTGTAATGTCCCAATTTGTTGCATCCAAAGCATG
>NW_027339882.1:11060-12000 GCF_000331145.2 Cicer arietinum | reverse complement strand
ATTTATTGGATGCAAAAGATTGGTTTAATGACCTAATTGGACAAGAATAAGGCTAGGGATGACGAAAATGATTGGTTTAATGACCTAAGTGAACTTATTGGATGCACAAGATTGGTTAAAAACCCTAATTGGACTAGAATAAGCCTAGGGAGGACGAAAATGACCTAAATGTTAATCCAATGACACAAACACACCTATTGGATGCACAAGATTGATTAAAAACCCAAATTGGACTAGAATACGCATAGGGAGGATGAAAATGGTCTAAATGTTAATCCAATGACACAAACACACCTATTGGATGCACAAGATTGATTAAAAACCCAAATTGGACAAGAACAGGCCTATGGAGGACGAAAATGACCTAAAAGTTAAATCAATGACACAAACGAACTTATTTGATAGACAAGATTGGTTAAAAACCCAAATTGGACTAGAATAAGCATAGGGAGGATGAAAATGGTCTAAATGTTAATCCAATGACACAAACACACCTATTGGATGCACAAGATTGGTTAAAAATCCTAATTGGACAAGAATAAGCCTAGGGAGGAAGAAAATGACCTAAATGTTAATAAATGTCACAAATGAACTTATTGGATGCACAAGATTTGTTAAAAACCCTAATTGGACTAGAATAAGCCTAGGGAGGACGAAAAAGAGCTAAATGATAATCCAATGACACAAACACACCAATTGGATTCGTAAGATTGGTTAAAATTCATAATTGGAGTAGAATAAGCCTATGGAGGACGAAAATAACTTAAATGTTAATCCAATGACACAATTGAACTTATTGGATTGACAAGATTGGTTAAAAATCCTAATTGGACTAGAATTAGCATTGGGAGGACGAAAATGCCCTTGACGTTAATCAAATGACACAAATAAACTTATTGGATGCACAAGATTGGTTAAAAACCATAATTGGACTAGAATA
>NW_027339882.1:0-1060 GCF_000331145.2 Cicer arietinum | reverse complement strand
CAGAGAGGAAGAAGATGGAGTTTTGAAATTTTCCTTCCTTTCCTTTTCTTTCCTTTGTTTTTCTTTCTTCCTTTTTCCTTCCTTCCTTTATATATTATTTTCTTTTCCTTTTCCTTCCTTCTAATTTTCCTTTCTTTTTCCCTCCAAACAAACACATATAAACAAATATATATATTTACATATATATATTACTTACTTTTAATAAATATCTCCAAAATATTATTAACTTTGGCTTAAAAGCCTCCGAGCCCAAATCCAAAATTCACCAAAAATACATAAATGGTACTTTAAAATTACGGGTCTTACAAATACCGTATCATATGCTTGATATCATAAACTTTGTTTCCAAAATAAAACTTTAAAACATTCAAAAAATCTTCCAATCTGTTGGGTAAATTACGTGAGTCAAAATCTTCACCAAATACCCGAAATCGTAAGAACTATGGAATGTCACCCAAACAACTGCTTCATTTAACAGTAATCCAGACCTCAACAACATTTCACCAAAATAGAATGAATTGACGCCGTGAAAAACATTACGTTCAAAATCAATCCCTTGACGGCGCAGCAGATTAATAGAATTTGAATTGTGAAGATCACGTTCAATATCAAAGTCACAGAAATTGAATTCCCATATGTAACGATTATTGGTACCGAAATGAGGTAGGTTACCTTTATGGTCTGATAAAGTGAGACCAACCTGGATAAGTTTCAAAGAATCAACGTTAGCCTTCAGATATTTGTAGTGATCGGCGGGTTCAAGTTTACGGTGGCGGCGGTGTGATTTGGTGTTGTACATATTGGGTGAATCGACAACGCCAGGAAACTCCGTATCCATTGAGACGAAAGGATAGTCACGAACAATTTGATGAATCAGATTAAATTCATACTCTACGTTGTATGCCCAAACTTCCCTTATCACAATTGGGTTTGGATCATGTTCTTCCATATTCGGTTTACACATTATGAAAATCTTGATCGCAAGATGATTGAGAAAGAGAGAAAAAATTGTTTGATGAGATGAGGAAAGGTTATGATCTAGGATAAGTTTGAATTTATA
>NW_027339881.1:10760-11000 GCF_000331145.2 Cicer arietinum | reverse complement strand
AAAGATTCCCCATTTTTAATACCCATTTAACTTAAACGACTTTCAAACAACATTAATTAAATAAGTCATTAAGAGATTCCCCGTTCTTAATACCGATTTAACTTAATGATTTTCAAAACAAAACGTTAAGCAAACAGTCATATTAAGAGATTCCCCATTCTTAATATACTTATCAGTACAACTTACCAAAACATACACGAGTAAACGAGACATTAAGAGATTCCCCATTCTTAATTCTCA
>NW_027339881.1:0-760 GCF_000331145.2 Cicer arietinum | reverse complement strand
TATATATATATATATTGTATTTCATTTATATATATTGTCAATATAAATATATTTTACTTTGTTAATTAATAATAATCATTATATTTAAAAAAAATATTTAAAATAATTAAATTTAAAAATATACATATAAGTGGTTCTTCATGTTATATGTATATCTAACCCTTATTATTATTATTATTATTATTATTTATTAGTAGTAGTAGTAGGTTTTTGGTGGATTGCAGTTTTAGTAATAATCGCAAATTTTTAATTTTATTTTGATGAATGATATATTATCTATAAAATTTTGCAAGGTCGTAATAACGATAAAAAAATAAAAAAGAGTTGTTCAGTCTCTTATGTGTCTTAAAGAAATGTTTCAATGTCTCCATTTTTATTTAAGACACAAGCAAAATTTTGTATTCGCATATAACACTTCATAACTTCATTCGCAAAGAATATAGATCAGGAGAAGTTTAAATTGAACTTGTTGATATATATTCACCTCCAATATTACCAATTAACAAAGTTCATAATTATAAACTTAATGTTCAAATCCAAAAAAAAGTATCATGAAGAATATTATAGCTACAAATTGATAAATAAATGCTAGTTAGTAGAACATGAAATTATAAACTATTTTGTTGTTGAAATATTTTAAAAAACAAATTTGTTTTTATTCATTCAAACTTTATTATATTTTGTTATTCAATATTATAAATTAATAAAAATATATTGAAATCTTGTATTATAAATGTATTAAAGAGTCTTTTGAAATCTT
>NW_027339880.1:10263-11000 GCF_000331145.2 Cicer arietinum | reverse complement strand
AATTAATGAGTACATTAGTCTTCATAATAACAAGTAGCGAACATCAATAAACAATAACAACCTTCCACTAAAGTGGATATGTCAAAATTACTCTTAGAAAAGTAAAACTATATTAAAATAACAAACTCCACCGGTAGAAATAACATCCTAAATTTGTAGATCAATCGGAGCAAGTTTGCTACCACTACGCGAAAAACGCATATTACAGCGCTTTTTTTAAGCCATTTACAGCGCTTTTTCAAAAAAATAAGCGCTGTGGAAACGAGCGCTGTAAATGATACAACATCGCTTTTAAAAAAGCGCTATAAAACATGTAAATACAACGCGCGCTTGTTATGCACATTTTACAGCGCTGTAATATGCACCCCATTATATGAGTTATGGGTGTGCATTTTACAGCGCTTTCTCAAAAAAGCGCTCTAAAATGCCCAACCATAATTTCATATATGGGTGGACATATTACAGCGCTTTCTCAAAAAAGCGCTGTAATATGCCCAACCATAATTTCATATATGGGTGGGCATATTACAGCGCTTTCTCAAAAAAGCGCTCTAAAATGCCCACCCATAATTTCATATTATGGGTCTGCATCTTACAGCGCTTTTCTTGTACATTTTACAGCGCTTTCTCACGAAAGCGCTGTAAAAGGTGCACCATTAAATCGCTTTAGAACAACATTTTATAGCGCTTTTTAAAAAAAGCGCTGTAAAATGTGTGTGTGTGTTTTTTTTTTTTTT
>NW_027339880.1:0-263 GCF_000331145.2 Cicer arietinum | reverse complement strand
TATAAAACAATAGGGTTTTCATAAAAGAGTTGTTTTTTATTAAATAAATAAAATACAACTTATGACTCTCATTCCCAGTATCATCTATTAGAGAGGGTTTCTCCCAAACTTGAACTTCAAGACTCATTAATCTGTAATAATTGGGATTTTGCAAAAGCTGGGTCAAGTCAGTCAAACACAAACAACGAAAGAGGTGAGTTTTGAAATCATGTTAATAGTATAATGTATGTAAGAAGAATACGCAAATAATCATCATAGACCGT
>NW_027339879.1:10765-25000 GCF_000331145.2 Cicer arietinum | reverse complement strand
CGTAAGTCACTGCTACTCTCTGACGAAGCTTCGTCAAATGTCAAGAGCAAATATCGAAATTTGAGTTTCCGAGTCAAATAACTCACTGAGTCAAACATTTTGAGTCGAGATTTTCCATCATGTTGGAGGGAATACTCGGCAGAACCTTCGCCGCAAAATGGTTCGCTCTGTGGTTTCCCTTTCTTTTTATTTGTTTGTTCATGGAGGAAAGGAAATTGAGAGTGTGGTTATGCTGCTATTTTATATGATATATAAGCTTTCTCTTGTTCTGTTATTGTTTTTCAGCAAATCGTACGTCAAATTGACCAAGAATCGGATTGAAGTGATAAGGAGAAAGAGAAGAGCGACAGAGAAGTTTCTCAAGAAAGATATCGCTGATCTTCTCCACAGTGGTCTAGATATCAATGCATATGGAAGGGTAGTTTTTTTTATTTTTCTTCCTTATGTGCTTTTGTTTTGTGCAGTTTCTGGATTAGGTTAAGTTAATTTGATTATTCACCATGTGGTAAATTGTGAGGTTGTGCCTTAGAGTGAAAATAGTGTTGGCTAAGATAGTTTTCGATGGATGATGGCTTATTTGAGACTTTTTAGTTTTAATTGTATAACCTCAATATTAAAATAATTGTGCATTTGACCATTTCACATATTAAGAAATATGATAAATGAAAGAGAGAAAAAATAATTTTAACAAATTATCACTATAAACCATTGGTTGATTCAAATTATCATAAATGCAAAGCTGAGAGATAATAAATTGGGAGTGATGCATATAATATTAATTAGTGGGTAGAATTGGTCAAAAGAAATTAAAGTTGCATTGGAAACAAAAAACGACAACTATTTTGAGACAAATTTTTCTTGCCAATTGGACAATTATTATAATACGGAGGGAGTAATGTATTTTTTTTTTTTTTTTTTTTGGAATTATCTCAATTAAGTCTTATTTTGTTTGCAATGTGGTCAAATTAACAGGCTGAAGGACTCTTGGTTGAGTTGACACTGTCATCTTGTTATGGTTTTGTGGAGAAATCATGTGAGCTTGTGTTGAAGCATCTCTCAGTGATGCAGAAGTTAAGGTAATTAGTTTCTGTTTAGATTATATTCATGTCGTTTCTTTATTTTTATGTTTTTGTCTTCTAAATTTTCATTTAACATCAGAGTTATGCATATAAAATGCTATGTTTGACATCAGAGCTATGCTTATGTTTAGCCACATAGTTATGTTAGTGCTCATGCCAAGAATAGACTTTACTGCGTGTGGAATTTGGATAATTGATGATACCTATGCTTTATGTTATTTCTTCCAATATTATCATTAACAGACATGATATAATTGTAGAAATTCCATAATTTTTAGGGGAAAAAATTTTGATCCTTCTGTCAAGGATGCTGCCATAATTTGTGAAAGAGAAACCGCTTTAATGGTTACCAACATTACTCACAGGCAGCACTGTAATGTATCAGTTTACATGCATGTCGCTAAACAAAGCTTGTTGGCCACATCCATCTTGTAATAGTAATTTTGGTGTGACTGTGATAAACTGGTCAGAATAAATTGATAATTGAGATATTCAGTTTATGTTGTAGTTGTAGCCGTGGGAGGAGGCACATTTGAACAAAGGTTTTTTGGAGTTCTTATGTTGAGCTTCATGTTTTCTTTTACATTTTTTATTATTATAAATGACACCTATGTTCAATTTTTCCTGTACAAAAAAGAGTTCAGTTTAATCTTTATATCCGCCATGTTGATTATTTGAATGTCATCATTATCACTGTTGTTGGTCAACTTTGTGAGACTGGTGTAGACATACAGTGAAGTGCAAGGGTCAGGTTGAGAATGTCTTTAGAGATATGAAGTAACTTTGTGACAATCATTTTCAATTTGGTTCATAAAGTTAACTCTGCTTTAACTTCAATAAATTGTATTATAACATCAAGAGATAACAAGGACCAAAATGAAAACAAACAATTGGATGTATATAGACTAAATTAAAAACCATTTTGGTATTTGACCAGATTGAAAATTAATGTCACAATATACAGAGACCAAAAATACATTTTAATATAGTCGTCCAATTATTTTCAGCTGACAGATATGAATTAGTTGTGAACACCCATACGATATATACAGATATCCCAATATTATAATGAGTAGGTTGCCCTTTTATATTATTCCTTAAAAATCTGAAGTTAGAATATTTATATAACTGGTTCCATTTCTTTTACAGTGGCTGCCCTGAGGAATGCAGAGTGGCAGTATCATCTTTGATGTTTGCTGCTGCAAGATTTTCCGATTTACCAGAGTTACGTGACCTTAGGCAAATATTTCAGGAGAGATATGGGAGTTCCTTAGAGTGTTTTGTCAATCCAGAGGTGACTATTGGTGTTTTTATTTTATTAGAACTTTACATTATCTATGACTTCTCCTGGTTTCTAGCACTCACTGACTAAATTGCTAATTACCAGTTTGCTGCAAATTTGAATATTAAGTCTTCTACATTGGAAAGGAAAGTCTGCTTGATGCAGGAAATTGCATCAGAGTTCTCAATAAATTGGGACTCCAAGGCTTTCGAACTAAGGATGTCAAGATCCTCTGCATTTGCACAGGTGCATTTTTCTGTATTCCTTTTCATTTTTTACCAGCTTCAATGTAAGATCGAATACTTAGCTAAAATTTTAAGAACGTACCTGAAATTGTTATAACTTGTAATAAACAGGGCCAGAGTGCTAGTATGTGTAACAATTTGTTTGATAATCATATATCATCACTCAGCAAGAATGGTAACCAGAAAGATGTAAAGAATGATGTTTTGTTGGAGAATGGCAAGGAAGCTGTTATCCTAAACAGAGATGATCATGATCTTCATTATAAATCCACAGTCCCTGAAAATGGATTCAAGCCACTAAATGGTCGTGAAGTCCTTGGGAAAAAGGATGGCAATGATAATTCATTAACAGGAATGTTAGAGGATACTGCTACAAAGAGTGATAGAAGCTATTGGAAGGATGATAATATGGTAAAACCAAATGGACATTCATTTCATGAGAAAACTATGGAACAGTTTGAAGGTGGTTGCAAGCTGCCCAACAGTTGGGGGAGTCCAACCCCACCAAGAATAAGCCAGGACACTACAACTGCTAGTAGAATAGGATCACGTTTCAGGAGTAGTGTGAAGGAGCCATGTGTTGTTAATCTTCTTGGCACGCCAGATACTGATAAACCTGAGAGAACAGTTCAAAATGATGAAAAGCGTATGCTAAAGCCTTGCTATAGTAAGGCCATTCCACCTCCGTATGTTAAACATATATCTAAGCATCAGAACAAATCACATGGAGTCAATGTAGTATCTTCACATACTGACAGCGACGGCTTCTTTACATGTCCTTCAGTTCATGAGAACTCTGATGCTGCATCTATGTCAGAGAGGATCCGAATAGGTTTGGATAATTCTGACCTGGATTGGCAGGCCAGTAGACACGAGAAACTGATGAAACAGAGTCATAAAAAGGAATTATATTTTTGTGAAGATGCTAAAGAAATCCCTATGGTAAAACCAAAATCTACAAGGCGAAAGCACTCGAGATCACGATCTAGTCACTACGATTCCCCTAATGCAGATACTGAACTTGCGAGAAAAGCAAGGAGCAGAAGTAGGAGACGAGCTGAATCAAGACGTGGTCTGCAAAATTTGTTTGATGATGAGCAGCATCAAAATGCTGCAGAGGAAAAAATAATAGATAAATTACTGATTCATTATAGTAAAAAACCTTCAAGTATAGTGCCTGAACGAGTACGAAATAAGTCAAAAAGTCACCATGCACATAAAATGGATAATTCAAAGAGAGAGCAACTGCAGAATGGAAGTGGAGATGGGTCTGATGAGACACCAGAGATTGTTACTCTTGCCCTACGATCAGTTTCCCTTCCGCGTGAACAAACTAGAGTAGTAGAAGCTAAGAAAGAATTTCTTCGTGCTGCTTCATTTCAGCCAGATAGATCGCACGAAGCTCGGCATGTGCATCCCAACTTGCCTGACTATGATGATTTAGCAACTAGGCTTGCTGCCTTGAGAGGAATATAAGGTAAATGACAGTAACAAATTGAATAAATACTCCTCCCTCATATGCTTGATTGCATTCATTATGATGATCTCACTTCAATCTAATATACACCAGGTGGTTCTTTTGTTGCAAACTGTTTACTTCTTTGGGCCTGTACTAAGTCATCATATTCATAGGGTGGTCTTATCTGTGTTGGTTGACAATCTGACGCTACTATAGGATACCCGCGGTATCAATTCATTTTTTTTCTTCGAATTGTTGTAAAAGTAGCTGTAAGTTGTAACACAAATTGACGATATGCTTACTCTCTTTGAGTTGAGGCTGAAAGGATATTGAGATGGGCGCTATTGTTTCAGAGCTTTTGCTCAACCCTAATCCCCTCCTCCCCCCTGTGTACAATGTTATTAGTGTATTAAAATATATTATTTTATAGTTGTATAATTTGTACAAATAATGTCGAATTATTGTTTGATTGGCCTTGTTGAAAAAGATGGTGTTCAAGTGATTTCTACACTTGTTTAATATCCAATGTGGCGTTTTGATTGGCTTGATACAGCTGAACATGACATGAGATTCTCCACTGTCAAACCCCAAGTGTTATATGATCCACCTAGTCTCTCTCAGCTAGTTATGTATATTTTTCGTCAAAACCATGATAGGAAGTTTTTTTTCAACTTTAGCTTCTCTAAGCTAATAACAGCAAAGCAAGTAGTTTTATTTTCTTCAACTCCAGCCTCTCCAGCTGGCTAGCAACAATTCATCCTCACAGATTTTAGAACAAAATAGTGTAGCTCTAAACAGATATACAAATATAAGCTCTACATAAAATTAAAAGATCACACTCCAATGAAAGCACATATGAATCTCTTCCTTTCTTCTTGCTTTTCATTTTAACCAGGCTTCTCTTCTGTTTTTCTTCCGAGCAGCTGTAATTTTATAGAGGAAGGAAATAGTGTTGCAGTTCCCATTCCATCTCTAAAAGGACAAATTCAAAAAGCATATTTCTCGTCTTGTGAAGAATATTTTGTTTTCCTTCTCCCATTGATGCTGCTGTTATTATTATTATTTTTGATATTCCCCATTTGAACTTTGCAGGGGGTTTTTAAATGGTAAAATTATTTTGGAAATTGTAGAACAATTTTGCAAAAAAGTTTCTCAGGTTCTGATAAATATCAGCTAACTCATCTTATAGCAACAGCTCTGTGATTCTAGACAGCAACTTCTAGATTTTGATTGAGCAGACCTGCTTTCTCAAGCATTCATAATTTGCTTTGTTTGAGTTGTTTCATCAAAATGTCTCTCTTGCTCTCATTGAATGAAGTCTTTTCATTCTTCATGTATCAATCTTCTCTAACAAGCTAGATTAGGGCTTCACATAATAATCCTTTAATTTTATTTATAAATTTTCATATTAGGGCTTCACATATTCTTTTAAGCATTTGTAAACTAGTCTCTAAACTAAGATCAAGAGCAAGCATGCAGTGTTACAATATTAAAATGTTTACAATTTTAATTAAAGAACGCTAAGTTAGAAACCTTAGTAGACCAACAAGTTTAGAGCTTAAAAAAAAAAGCTTTGCATGTGAGAGCTTAAAAAAAAAGCTTTGCATGTGAGAGCTTAAAATGAAAAGTTCTTGGGCATGAGATCTTACAATGTACACTGAACAAACATATCTTCTTTTTGAGTGAGTTTGAGTACAATATATAGCACATATCTTACAAAAGATTAGGACATGCCATTAAGCTTAAGAACAACAAAACCGGCTTCTTCCAGTTTCTCGTGTGCTGCCATGCAGCTTGATTCCAGTCTGACGTGCAGGGTTGGCTTTTGCCAATCTCTTAGCTGCAAAATATTTGTTTCAGTAAGTTAGGATATAAGAATCTTAATATGAGCATTAAGTCATTAGGGTCACCATATTCAGATGTCAAGGTCTAGAATTTCACAACCAGAAGAATTTGCAGAGGCGATTAGTGCAGCAAGAGGAAGAAAGAAATTTCCCCCTGAAGATCTATTGGGTAAAACTCATTTATAAAGGTATGTTTGGTTTAAGATTATTTTTTTTTATTTCTTATATTTACTTTCAATTGCAAAACTGCCTCTTGTTTTCACCTTCTCAATGTTGGTCTCCTTTAACATAACAAATGGCCAGAACTTCAGAACATACAATTGGAAAAAATCATGTCTCAGCCAAAAGTCAAATGTATATGTTCTTAAAACATGTATTGTGAGACACTGCTTCTTTGCCAAAATATTTAAGATGGTGGATGTTAAATTATTGTTTTACCTATTTCATAGAAGAGCTCATTGACATTCTGTGCGGTTTTCGCTGAAGTTTCAAAGAAAGACATGCCATTTTCTTTAGCATACTCCTCCCCCTCCTATAACCATCATATGAAAGATGATAGCATCAAAACAAATTTTTAGCTGTCTATGTTCCTGAGAAGAGGATAAGACCTCTGAAAATTATAAAATAAGCAAAGTTATAATGTTGAGACAACAATTTACAAGAAATAATACCTCATTTCCTACTTTTCTCTGTTCTTCCAAATCAGCCTTGTTTGCCACCAAAAATATGATCAAATTTGGATTTGCTGACATGGTTTATCAAATTAAGTAAACTGCCAAATTAGTATTCATAATAATGTAAATTTGTGACAATCTTTCTCATGATTATATATATTAAAGACATTTCAGCCTATGCTTTGCTTTCAGCCAAATTTTATCCCACTCTAGCCAAACATACTGCACCATCATAAGTTTTAGAACCAAATAATTTACTTTAATGTTTCTCTAGTTTGTTCACAAGATATTTACTTTTTGACTATTCTGTTACCTTGTCTTAGCACTTCTCTAACCCACTTCTTTGCCCGTACAAAAGAATCCTGAGACACAAAATGCACCATTTATTTCCTTTGATGTGATACGGGGTCACTTTTTATGATATTTTCTGATGGAAAAATTATTGAAGCGCAGATACAATATGAGTAACATTACACATTTTCTATTCTATATCATCCATGAAAATCAATTATCAATGATATCTTCATTGAACGACTTTGTGACAGGTCATGTGAATGAAAATCATTTGCTTCAAAGTTCATATTTCAAATGTTATTTTCATTGAACGACTTCATGACAGGTCATGTGAATGAAAATAATTTGCTTCAAAGTTCATATTTCAAATGATTAATCATCGCAGGCTATATGATAATCGATATTTAGTTACCATGCTTGTAATGTCATATACACCGCGGTAATACATAGGAGCCAAACTGTGGTATCGTTCCTGCCCTGCTGTGTCCCATATATCAAATTTCACAGTTGCTTCATTTAATGACAAAACCTGAGTAAAAAATGCTGCTCCAATTGTCGATTCCTACACACATTCATTTATGCTAATATAATTTGAATTATCTATAATGATGTGAAGAATTTTAAAGAAAATATCACAATCATAGGCAGCAACCTGGTAATCCGAAAATATAATACATAGGAGCCAAACTGTGGTATCGTTCCTGCCCTGCTGTGTCCCATATATCAAATTTCACAGTTGCTTCATTTAATGACAAAACCTGAGTAAAAAATGCTGCTCCAATTGTCGATTCCTACACACATTCATTTATGCTAATATAATTTGAATTATCTATAATGATGTGAAGAATTTTAAAGAAAATATCACAATCATAGGCAGCAACCTGGTAATCCGAAAATTGACCTTTGACAAATCTAAGAACCAAACTCGTCTTCCCAGTTCCCATGTCCCCCAGAAGTACCTACAAAGTCATACATAATTTTAACAACTTGGATAAATATTTTCTGCTAATTAAATATGCACTTTTGATCATATTTGAAACTAATTCGCAAAATAATATAGGAGCTTAGGCTGATTAATGAATAGACATAATCATTTAGTTAGCAAATTAAAACAGTACACAAGCTATTATGCTAACATTAAACAATTGCTCATATCACATAATTAATCAAATATGTTTACTTAGAATCCAACATAAATTTCTACAGAAGAAATTATTTGTCCTTAAATTACTTATACAAGCTATTTGCTTCTCATTTCATGGTATGTGTAATATGTTATTCTGGCTTAATGCCTAATATGCCAAATAGGAGCTATTTCAATTCATTAAAGGAGTTGATCCTTATTTTACCAAATAAAAAAAGGAAGACATACCCACCAGTTTGGCTTGTAAACTCTTATTCCTTGCCATAGCTTCGCTGTTCAATGAAAAAAGGTTTTTCAGAGACTGAAAAGAGAAGCCAAGACTATGATATGCAAAAAGTTTGAGAAATGAAATAACATTTTGTTGAAATCGTAGAAGAATGGTAGTTTGTTAGTTTGACTGGTAAGTAAACTGCTATGTATATATTTTGTTGATATTATTATCAATTGCCTTGCATGTTGTTTTATTTTGCGTGATGCCTTCTTAAAAGTTACTTCGGACCTAACTGATATATGTCAAAGATAGATAGATATACAGTGTATGCATACACACACACACTAATATATATATATATATATATATATATAGATGATGAGTGCTAACGACACACTCTTTAACAGTGACTTTATTTGATTGGTTAAAATTTACATAGCTTTCACCAAAACATGTGGGTGCTATATAAATTTAGTGGGACCGATGTATATTTTAATTAATCAAAAAAAGTGTGTTAGAAAGTATGTTTAATTATCATTATCCATATTTAGATATATACACACACAAAGCCTATCATGGAATTTCAGGTGCTCTGGATGGAAAAATAAACGTTGCCCTTGAAAATATTTGAATTGATCTAACCTATTTTGTTAAATGGTATATATCACAAATGAGATTTTAACAATTTCTATTTAGAAAAATATTCAATTTCAAACATGTTCAACAAAATATCTAACAATAGAAATTATACTAATTAAAACATTTTTTTAGTGTTTCTTTTTATTTTTTTGTAAGGTTTTGAAGATGTTTATCAATTGTCATATATTTTTGAAATTTTACTTGTATGTCAACTCATTTAGTCAGGAAAGTCAAGTCTACACTACACCACTTGGTTCATGTTCTTTTTAGCATTTCGAAAATATGCAATCAATCATTAAAATATGCATATTAAGACATGCATCATCAAAATATTCAGCTTCTTCATGATAGTAATTTTCATTTTGATTGTTTTGAATCAAAATATCTTACTGTTCAATATTCCTATTAAGTTTTCCATTATCCAAATTATCAGCTTTTGAGTTTAAAAGAACGTGGATATTCATCATTCTCAATAATATTTTAGGATCTTTATCAAAACCATTTTTTTAGATTCAGTATTAATTTGAATTTATTTATTTTTCGTTTTAGATGGCCAAAATGTTATTTTCTATGAAACATTTGCAAACAACTAGTCAACTAAACGACAACATGTTCTAACAACTAGAAACAAGTATAGACAAAAACACAAAATTATAATATACAAATAAAACAAATAGTTAGATGAATATAATTATAACAATAAAACGAAACAATAGCATTTGATTAGAGATGAGTAAAAAAAACATTTGATTAGAAATTATTGAATTTTACCCTTAACGTTATATTATATTATATTATTATTATTATTATTATTTTATTTTTTATTATTTAAATGTACATATAAATACTACTAACTGTTAAGTAAACATAGAGTAAATCACATACTGAGAGAACTTGACGAAAAAGCTTGGAGATGTCATAATAAAGTATAAATCAAATATATAAATCACACAGTATATCTAAAATTTAAGTTGTAATATATGCAAAAAGTTGATTATCAAATGATTAAACTACATGATTTAAACATATTTCAAAAGTAATGTTTTATGGTTTTTAAATGACTTAATCATCAACAAAGGACTCATATTTATTATTTGTACCAATATTAAAACCGATATGCTATCTTCTAGAAACTCAACTTCTATCTTGTTTGTCAACTAAGTCTTGATAATTTTCATTGTTGAAAAAAATTTATATATTGTAGTCATAGAAATATAATGAGTTGCGGGAAGGCAGAGTAATCTTCAAATTTTTGTTGAATCAAACACAAACACAATTGTTGTGTAGTTGATAAACTCTTTAAATTTGATTCTTGACGAACATCAATAATGAAATGTCATAATTGAATTGAAAATTAATCTTCTACGTTGAAATACACGAGGTGATATTTTTCAAATAGAGTGTGGATATTAATAATGTTTAAAGCTTTATAACTATCTAAAGATGTCAAAGCAATGCTTAGAGTTAACAAGTTCATTGTTTAGTCACTAAATCTGATAGTCAACTCTATATTTAAAAATATTTCAACTCTAAAATAATACTATATCCTGACATTGATATATAATTTTAAAACGAGAACACCTTTGCAATCAAATCTTCTTCAATTCCAAAATTCATATATTGATCCTTCACAATCATTTATAGCTCGAGTTTACTTGTAGAAGAGCGTTGTTTTGTGTTTTTGTGTTGGCAAACACTAAAAAGGGAGAAGAACTGCACATGCGGGAGAGACAGAGACATATGGTAAAAACAAAAAAAAAATACTTGATGGTATACACAATCTGAATTTTCTGGAACAAGTAAATTTTTTCCTCATAAAATCTCTTGCTAGAAATTTCAAGAACAAAATATTCAGTAGTTATTTTTCAATATCCAAAATTTCACTTTTGAAATTTCTAGTAGTTTTAACCGAAATTTGAAATTTCTGGTAGTTATTTTTTAATACGAAAATTTCAAATTTCCGATATTGAAAAATAACTATCGGAAATTTCAAACTTCAAGTGGAACTCCATGAAATTTTTGGCACATTTTTTGTTTTTAAGTTTTTTTATATTTATTTCATATTCAATATATTTTCGATGAGTACCATACGAGTGAAAAATACCGTTGAACATTATCGAATTCAACCTCCTACACAATCTAATAGAAGAGCTACCGCTGAGAAAAGTAAAAAGAGAAACAAAGAGATGCAACAACTGAAGAATTATAATATTTAGTCTTAGTTTGAGCAACATGATCCTGATTGTGAAGTCTACATATTAAACTAATAATCTATCACTCATCATTTTTTAATTTCTCGATGTAAGTTTTAACGGACAACCACATATTTTAGTTGAAGTCATTGAGTTCCTTCATCTCTTTCCGATCTCTTTGTCAGAGCGAATAATGATAACAACTACTCGATTTTGTCGGTCAACCTCTCTTGTCCATGATACGACAACTTCTCGTGACTCAAAAATTTGATCAGTTGTGAATGCTTTAATTAAATATATACATAATGGTGTTTTTTTCATCCCTATTTCAAAAAATAATAATTAAAAAATTCCAAAAAAAAAAGTTTAAAAAAAAAATAGTACATACCAAAAATTTTAAAATTTGAAATTTTCGGTAGAATAAAATTAACTACTGAAAATTTCAAGGCACAAAATTTCTGATAGTATAAATAATGTTCCGAAAATTTTATTGGCAAAATTTCTAGTAAATAATTTCTACTACAGTAAATTATGTCTTAAAATTTTGGATAAACAAATACAACCACCAAACATTGTAAAGAGTAAATTTTCGATAATTATAAAGTCTTTACCGATTATTTAGAAGAAAAAAATTACTTATCGAAAATTTTAGTGAGATAAAATTTTGAAATAATTATTTTTACTATTAATTTAATAAAAATTAAAATAACATATTTAAATTTTTAACATTTTGATATATAAGTCCAATTAGGCTTACAAACTCAACTTTCACGGCGACACACACCAAGCCAAAGCCAATAAGGCCAAATTAATTTACAAATATAGTTGGTAGCTCCACGGGAGTGAGAGAGACATCGGAGATGTCACAAGTTGAGGATAAGATGTGGAATTTTTATTTTTATTGAGGATATTTTTGTAATTTCACTTACATTAAAGTTCCTATGAACTTATTTATTTGGAAATTACTCCTACCAAAACCAAAACTCAATTAATAGATGAAAGATATTTGGGTCTTTTCCATTATCTATAATCATAAATCAATTTAGTTGTTACACATTTATCAATAAATAGAATAATATTAAGTAGGTCTACCGTAAAATTAATATAACAATTAATGTTAATCAAATTCCACTCATATCAATAGATTGATCAATAGCCAATCCAATTTAATTCACATTTTTCGTAAGTCTCGCGCACATCAAACAAGATGGTTGAAAGTTTTTTTTAAGCTTTGTTTATGAATTTAAAAGCGAACGGAAGGGAAGACTTCTGAGGGAGAGGAAAAATAATAATATAAATTTTGTAGAGAATGAATATGTAGAGAATGATAAGAAGATGTTTATAATTAATATCCTTTTAATTTATAGAGTATTATAATAATATAAAAAATTGTATGAATTATTTGTCTGACTCTTTCAAAATCTTCCTTCAATACAATTTTTAAATTTAGCAAAATAAGAGAAGATTTTGTATTATAAATAAACACAAAAGGTTCAAAACTATCTCTTCTTAGAGCTCTTCATTCCTTTTATTTATTCCTTCCTAAATTTTAAAGACATCTCTTCAATTTTTCTGCAAACTCGCAGACAAAATCTTAACCATTGACTATTCCTCTTTGTTTATAACTTTAATATATTTTTTAAAACTATCAAAGTTAATAATTAATTGTTATGTTAATATTTTTTGGGTCTTAATTTCCTAAAATTAAGAGTAATATGATTCAACCCAACAAGAGTTGATGGATAAGTGGATTGAGTTATTTATTTTAATACTTTTTTGACAGGGAGTCATTTTTTTAAGATTAAAAATAAAATAAAAAAGTATAAATAATTTGGAAAAAAACAATAAAATATATGAAATCATATATTTCCTCATGAAATAAAAATTAATCAACAAAACTTAAATATATTTAATTCATATTATATATTAAATATATTAATTTTTATTTACTCATTTTGAACTATTTGTCTCCTATTAAAATATTAGATGTAATATTATTTTATAAAAGTAATTAAAATAATTTAAAAAAGAAATCACATCAAAGTGTGTCAACTCAACTCGAATTCAGTTTGGGTCGAAATAAGTGTATTATGTTTTTCTAACCCTACCCAGTAGCAAATGGAGTTGTGTTGGGTAGCCTTCTATAGCAACTTTAATTAAAATTGGGTTAATATGGTATTGGTGTCTTACTAATCAAGTTTGTCTGATTGTTAATTTCGTGACTTGTTATCTACTTTCAGACTCAACATAGAGCAGCGTCCGACCCATCTCATATATTCCACGAAAGTGACTTCATTTTGATTTTTTTTTCTTTAGTTAAACGTGTGAGTGATCTTATAATAGTTTTTTAAAAGATTCTTATAATATATTCTTAAAATATATTAAAATTACAAAAACATGTATAAATGTTTTTTTTAGTCATTTGATTTTTAAATGTATTTTTAGTTGATTAATTTAATCATTGAATATATTTTTTGTTAAGTAATTTAGTTAATTATTGACAAAATTTATGAGATGTACATCAACTATTTGAATTGGCATCGATCAAATAATTATTTTAAATATACAGACAAAAAAAAAACCATTAAGTTATAATTCTAAAAAATATTATTGTTAGAATTTGAGATAACTTTTAAGCACTTATTTATCTATAATAGATCACTTATTAATATTCTCCTTATGTTCTTTTTTAATTGTCGTTTTTTCAACAACAACAAAATTATTCATTTTTATTTGTCGTTTTCAATTTTTAAATTAGTATTAAATGTTGTTATCTCAAAATTATCTCTGCTTATTTATTGCAAAGAGGAATATGAGGATTGAGATAATAAATAATTAAGTGTAATATAGAGAAAAAAAATTATTTATGATAAATAGCAAACTTAAATAGAATTATTAATTTGTGTTTACAAACTTAAAATCAGAGTTAAAAAGATCGAGGTAATCCTTAAATTATAAGTCAAATGATAAATATCGATATCGTTATGATGAAAATAATAAATATCGATATCGTTAGAATAAATGTTATATTTTTTATGCGAACTCAAAATTTAATAATTATATGAATTAATTATAATAATATCTATAATTTCTTCTAAATAATTAAAAAACGAGGTAGTAATTTGAGGTAGCAAAGATAAAAATCTATTATTGTCTTTCACTTCTTTTTCCG
>NW_027339879.1:0-10439 GCF_000331145.2 Cicer arietinum | reverse complement strand
AAAAAATGATATTTAAGAAAATTGAGTTCCATGACGTTTAAAAGAGACAAATATATATATCTATAATTATTAGTTTAGTAGTAATTTTAGTCTTATAGTATCTAACTGTTTATTTCAAATCTCAACAAAGATAATTTTAAAATGATGATTAGTATTTTTTAATTAATAAGAATTTCTGTCTTCCTCGATTTTTTTTAAATAATTAACTAGTAATATTTTATTTAATATAAATAATTAAACTATTTATAAGACTGTCATTTTTCATTACGTACTAAGAAAGTTCGCGGTGTAATTGTTGTAAAATTGATAGTGCCTAAATTAGACAAATAATTTTATCAATTAAATAATAGTTACTTAATTTTTTTGTCAACAAACTTATTGGGAGTAACCAAATAAAAGGAGATTTATCTATAAAAGAAAATCATTTTATAGGGTAGAAAATGGTACATCATTGCCGTGGAAGGCTTTGCCCACGCTCTTATCCTGTTGGCTCTTATTAATTCATATATTTTAATGGAAACTTATCAATCATTTGAGATAAATCAATTTTAGTTCAATCCATTGATTAATTCATACATGTATCTATGTACATATATTTTGTAAATTTAATTTATATATAATAGTAGTGTAAATATTTTTATATTATTAATAAAACTAAAACCGTTACATTAATAATAATATTTAATTTTATTATAATTATTTATATAATTAATCATAATTTTATACATGTAAATTAAATACACTACATTATTAAATAATTATTATATACATATGGAAACATTATTGTAGTGTTGTTTTTTTGTATATAACCGAAGTTTGTGGTCCTAATTCAGCTCCTTGATCCATGGCTTCTCAATCTCAAACTCAAACTCAACTTAAGCTAACCATTTCAACATCATCACCCAAAAGTGACAGTGGTATAAACGGCGATGTAGCGGCGTCGTTTCTCAAAGGACAGTGCCTATGTTCTCCAACGACACATGAAGGCTCTTTCAGGTGTCGTTTACATCGTTCAGGGGTATCTTCGTCATCTACACCATCTTGGATGAAACGGACCAAATCATTGCCTCCTAATCATAAAGCTGTTTCTGTTTCTCCACAGTGAGTGAGTTATTATGTTATGGTGCTTAATGCTTATCCATCATAATTAATTAAACTATACTTTAAGCTTTTATTACATATATAATTAATATGTAAAGGCTTTCAACCCTGCTTGGAGTTGGATTTATATGTATAATATTAATATCTTGCATATAAATATGTATATTTTTCATCTTATTATTACATAATCTAATACCCCTATGTGTTTTCTTATTTCGATATATACCGAACTAGTACTCAATTGGAAGCCTGATTTAACTCAAATCGTGTTTGATTTCAATAATTTTTTCCCCCAAATTCTTATAAAGATGGTTTTGATTTGTGTGCCCTCAAAATCCCCAGATTTGGTTATAGAAAACACGATTTCAATTAATCATTCTTTTTACAGATTACTTGCAATTAATTAGTTTATTTTAATGTTTGAAAATATGGATTTTCTTTTTTATTGTTGTATATAGCTTTTATACAATTTATTCTGTAATCCTTGTATTTTCTAGTTTTTAATTAAATTAAAAAGGTGTGATCCTGTATTTTTTAGAACTAAAATAAATCTAGTAAAAAAGTGCTTAAATAAATAATATTAATTTAAATCTAAATTAAGATTATTTTTATTATTTGACTTTATAAGATTATTTTTATTATTTGACTTTATAAGATCATTAAAATCATTAAAATTTATTAAACTTACAGGTGAAACTCATAATTTAATGCAAACCAAGTATTCTTTTATAATAATCCTTTTACAATATTAATAATATAGGAAACTAGATTGAGATAGTTCTAGAACTATAATTTAAAAGACAAGCTTGGAGTATTTACTATTTAATCCGTTTCTACCAATGGATGATGTTTGCACATTGATTGCCTTAAATTAGTGATGATGTTTCAACTGAATTTGCACTCAAATTAACTGTTTGGTATTTCCGATCTGGTTCGATTATAAATAGAAAACGATTAAATGCGTTTTTGTTTGTAATATTTCTAGTGATTAATGATTTTAATTCCTCCATTTCTAAATTAAAAAATATAACACAATTTTTAGTGTTTCATAAGTTTTCTCCGGCATTAAATTTGGGACTTACTTTTACGATGTGACAAATTAAATAGTAAATTGATAAGTCACAAAGTGGTGTGAAAAATGTATATATAATTTTTTTTTAATGTCATTAAAGTTCTGAATGAAAATTCATAAAAGAAAAGTACTAATCGGAAAATTAAACTTAAAATGAAGAATATAAAAAGCCAAAATAATTAATTTCCCCAAAAAAAATTATTAATTGAATATTTTTACAATATTCAGTGATATTATTTTTAAAATACTCTTTAATTGATATACATTTTAGTTTTTAATAACTCTTTTATTCATTTATTTTTGTCTTATAATAAATGACAAATTATATCATAACTAATTCAACTATGAGGTCTCATATTCAAATTCGAGACAAAACATTCAATCTAACAACATCGATATTTATCCGTTGAATTAATATTTAAAGACATAACTCTTTTGTTTTTATTGAACAATTTTTCATATATTAATATAAACAATTTTTTTTTATGGACTAACCACATGCTATTCTTTGATACTCTCTCAATAATAACACAATAATCGAAATATTTATAAAAGTAAATAAATGATCATATTATTTTCAATACAATCTTAATTATTATTTTAGTTTTATCCTCTAATTAACATCATGGTTTTACCCTCAATTCAATCTCTTTCACCTTAAATTTATGGCCACGTTGAATATATTAATATTTGATAACATTAATTTGGTAAAAAAAAATATATATATATATAATTTTTTCGCTCTTTTCTTTATAATTTTTTTATTATGTGTAAAATATTGTAACCAATTGAAACATTGATTATGAGAAGGACTTTTTTTTACATAAAAATAACTTTCATTTAAATGATAATATGCAAATAATACAATCAAATGGATCATGGGTTGAAACATTCCGCCAAGTATACACAATAGTTAGAAGTCACTACGAAATTACTTAACTAAAAATTTAATTATAACAACTTCAAACTAATTTATTCTACATATGATCAACAATAATGCAAGATCTACAAGTTTTTAATGTCATTCATCTTCAACAAAAATAATATTGATGTTTGTTTTATATTAATTATATGTGATATTTAATATGATCGATTCAACTACATGTTGACAAATTATATGTAAAACTTAGATAATATTAAATTTGGTGATATTCATAAGTTATTTACTAAAAATAAAATACCAATTAAACGAGTGAGTCTCAAATATTTTAATAAATACAAGAAATATAAACATAAAATAAAATAAAATAAAATACTGTAATGAGACGAGAACAAAGAATATTACACTACAATAATAAATAAAATAATGTCGCACACAGATAAAATAATTAAAAAAAATGAGAAAAAAAATGTAAAACTACTTATTTTACTAAACAGGCAAAGAAAGAAAGAGATGGAGTTAGTGAAAAAGAAAAACTAATAATGCATTGAAAGTTTCGCATGATGATTTATAACAAAAGAACTTCGCACGATGTGGTTAATGTTCCGCACAAAGTCCACAGTCTTATCCATTGGACTATTTTAAGTATGTCTATTTATATATCCAATTATCCATTCCTATGTATAATATCTTATCTTACTTTATTGATTGGTATCCCTATCACTATCTTATCTTTTGAATTATTTTATATAGCTACATAAAAATATTATTAAGTTGTAATCACACCTACTACAAGTATCATGTTTTGTTAAGTTTATTTGTCTGACTAAAATAAAATATTTTATTTCTCAAAGAAAGAAAAGTGTTTTATTAAAAAAAAATATTATAGTACTTGTCTCTATATCTATAATTTTAAAAAAATATTTATATTCATGCATATATTATTATTAACATCAAATTTAGTATTCTTACATTTACCTTTTGAATATTTAAATGTCCGTATTTATATTTATTAATTATTACTACATTTTAGTTAAAATAAATTGACAAATAATCATTATTATTGTAATTAAATTTAAAAATTATTTAAATCTCTTAAATTCAAATTATAAAGTATTAAAAATTAATTAAAATATTTTATAACTTTCAACATCCAAAATATTTCAAATGAAGTTGCAAATCTTAAGGATATTATTGTTGGATATCTGAAAAAAAGAAAAAAAGAATATGTATATTATATTAGTCAAATATAATTACAAAATTACGATTAATAACATAAAATTTATAGTTACAAAGTCAAAGTTATTTAGTTATTCATCATAATCAGATTATGAAAAAGTTTGCAAACGTTAATCTTTTTATTATAAATATTGTAGTGGTTCAATTATACCAATAAAGCTTAAATACAAATAAAAAATAGTTAAATTATAGTAACGATATACGCATTCATATCCGTTTAATTTTTCGAATAATTATTTATCATTATATTTATACCTATTATGTGAATTTTTATTTTATTTATATTGGTGATTTTTTTGCTGATATCTATTAAATTTAAATATAATTATCATCCCTAAATTCAACCTTTGATTTATTTTCTAATTCTAGTTCTAGTTGAAAATCATTTATGTTCCGTCCCACTCATACATCTCACACTATAAAATATTAAAATTTAAAAGAATAAACTATCAAAATTGTTTTTAACAGACTAAAAATAAATATATTAGAAAAAACTTTAAAACACAGAAAATGTTTAGAACAAATACATGATAAAATTTACAATTTTCCTTAATGAATGAGCAAAACAAATTAGAAATATAAAATCGAATCACTCTTTTATTCGTTCAATCAGTGCAGCGTGTCTCTCAATTTTTCTTCGTTGACGGACATAATACATATCTATCGCAAAGTTACATAACAAATTCTTATTAATTCAAACTAAGTAATTGGTTTGGTTTATCTTGCGTAAAAAAAACCATAATTGAAAATTCTTTTAGTTGACTTTTTTATTTATAAATTATTTTAGTTGATTAATAATAATTAAATTAATTTAATAAATTAAATGACCAAAAAATCAATTTGAATTAAAATAAAAACAAATCAATTTTTAGTATAAAGATATTTTTGTCTTTTTATTAAATAAACATATTTCTCTTTTCTTTCTTTAAAATAAAACAATATCTTATATCTATTATATTTCTCAATATTTTATCTCCTCTCAATTCTTTTTCACCTATTTTTCTCTTCTCAAAACTAAACATACTCTAAATGACATCTTAAAAAGATGCAACCATATACTCTATTTTTTATTTTATTTTTCCAATACTTTTCTTAGTTATTCCTACCCTTATTTATTTATTTATTTATTTATTTTTTATATCGTTTAAAAATTGTGGAAATTTAATATATAATAATAAAAAATATTAATTATTTATTAAAATTTGTAATAAATTATATAAAAATTACATATACTAGAGCATGATCAATGATGACTGTAATCGTGAACAGTGGTGAAAGATGATGGTTGGTCGGCGGTGGCAGAATGTTGGTGGTTAGTAGTGGTGGTCGTTGATGATTGAAGATGGTGTTGGTTGTTGTCATAGGTGGGTGGTCATTGGTGTTGGTGATGATTGAAGGTGAGTGGTCGGTGATGGGAGATGGTGATAATAGTGGTCGAAAATGGTGGTGACGATTGCTAGATGTGAGTGGCTCGTGGTGGCCAAAGAAATGATGGAGGTGATCAATGGTGATGTCAGTGGTTGGTTGTCGTGGTGATAGTCAGAGATGATGGTGGCGATTGTTATATAGGTGAGTGGCTAGTGGTATTGGTGATGATGGAGATGGTTCGTGGTGGTGGCGATGTTTGGAGGTGGGTAGTCAATGGTGGTGGTGGTGGTTGAAGACGGTGGTGATAGTTGAGGTAGTGATCGATGATGTTGGAGGTAGTGGTCATTGGGTAGTGGTCGATGCTTATTGAAATGGTTCATATGTTCGTTGATGGCGACATGTTAGTTTTAAAATAAAAACAAAAATTATAAAACTTATTTTAGTTTCATGGAATAACTATTTTGAAATTAAGTTAAAAAAATCAACTAAATCTTATTTCACTTGAACAAATTTTGATTTTAAAATTGACTCTCGTAATAAAATAGTAGAAACTCACAATAACGTTGAAGAGGCTTTTGGTTTTTTATTAGTCATATTGAGATTATTTATTTTTTCTATAGTACTCTTAACTATTTATTATCTCAATTTATTTAATTATTTTTCCGTAATAAATAGTTAGAGACAATTTTGATAATATAATAATTAATACTACTTTCAATTTGAAAGAAATAAGCATGGGTTTTGTTTAAATAACCTATGTTTTTAATTATATTTTTAACATATTTAAGGTTCATTTCGACCAATTTAATTATTTATTCATTTAATAGAAATAAATTTCTGCATTGTAATTGTTGAATCTACATTTTTCGTTAAAAAAATAAAATTGAACCCTCTATTTTTGAAAGATTTACTTGCTCACCGTGAACATGTCATTTTAGACATGTGTTAAACATGTATTTTTGTTTGGGATAATGTTCACTTAACATATGTTAAACATAAATCTTATTAGTAAAAAAGATATAATAACATGTTTAGCTTTTAAAAATTAAATTTTATACCGCACATTTTGATTCTTATCTCACATTTTTTGAAAAATTTTATTTTATTTTTATTGAAATTTTTTTAATATATTTTTATCTCAAACAAATATGAAATTTTTAATATGAAAAATTGTTTTATAAAAATCTAATTTAGAAATTAACATATCAGACATTTAAAAAACTAAATTTTTGGTATGAAAAAAATTTTGAGAAATTTTCTGTATAAAAAAAATTTCGTTAAATGAAATTTCTAGTATGTAAAAAAATTTAAAAAAAGTTTTTCATACTAATAAATTTAAAAACTTGAATTTCATATTAGAGATTTTAAAAGCAAAATTTTCAGTATGTAAAAAAATTTTAAAAAAAAATTTACATACTGAAAATTTCATAAACTCAATTTTTTGGTATATAAAAAAATTGAGAAAAAGTTTTGCATAATTAGAAATTTCAAGTAAAAAACACATAGATGTAAAAAACAAATTGATTTTGTTTTAAAAAATTGTATTTTCTACAAGTATCTTTTGGAAGTTAATAAAAAATAAGGTAAAATGTAGGGCAGAAGAGGAAAATTTTACTCTACCTCCGTTATTATATTTATGTCCCTATGATATTTTAAAAGTGTTAACTTTACTCTTGAATTTTTTTTTTTATTTTACAAATTTAATTTTTTTTACCATCAAAGATTTCTAAAACAATAAATTCAAGTTTTTTCTATATGCAAAAGTTTTCTGCAAAACTTAATCTATGTTCTTTGATATTGTATTTATCGAAAAACTTTTTTGGTAATATATATATTTAAATATTTTAAACTTTTAAAAAATTTGAAGGTTTCGAATTTTCTGGAATAAGTTGTGTACCAAAAAACTTGTGAAAAAAAAATTTTCAGTAAAAAAATAATTTAACACTTATTTATGTACCGAAAAATTAAAATGCTATTGTGAATGAAAATAATTTTTTTTAATATTTATATAAAATTAAAACACCATCTTATAATATTTATAGAAGTAAGAGTATAATATAAAGGATACATGGTAAAATATTCTTAGAAGTGAGATATAAAATCCAGTTTTTCTTAGTACAGATATGTTTAGTTTTCGTAGATTAGCTTAAGATTTTTAAGGCCCAAGTTTAAATACTTGCAAACCGACCCAAAATAAGCCCACAAATAAAGGCAATAAACTCTTAACATATATTTTGGGTGTTTCTTCTCCATTTCTGTGTGCGCTTAAATATATATTTAAATTGGTGAATGTAAACATATAACACATAATTAATTCAAACAACATTTGTGATGTTTTAAAAGATTTTGAAGAGAAAATAAATTTTCATGTATGGTTTTTCTCTTAGTACCCATATATCACAAGTCAGTTATCTAGTTGCTCCACTGAAAGTCCGAAACAATTAGATAACAATTTATTTATAAAAAAATAAATATTAAACAAAAATAAAAAAACAATTACGTGGTGGTTTTAATAAAAAAGCAATTAGGTAGTAGTAGTTCTAGTTATTTATGAGATAAGTGGTAGTAAGTTACTAGTAGGTCTAGTCTATTTTATAAAATATGTCCATGTAATTAATCCTACAAAGATAGATAGCTTTTAAGATTAAATTGATAATAAATATAAAATTAATTTGGTGATCAGTGTTTTTAACAATTAACATATTAACTAATATCGGTCGTTTTAAATTTAAAATTGCTACAATTCATTTTGTTTTCATGACTAAATAGGTATCTATTTTAAGAACAAAAAAAATATAGGTATCTATTTTATTTTCGCAAAAACAAACGAGAAGATTTGTTTTTGAAATTGTGACATTAATGGTTAGTTGTTTGTTTTCTCTATTCTTTTTAGTATCAATTGTCTCTTTCTTTAAAAAATTGGCTATTTTATTATTTGTGATTACATTCAATTAGTACAAATTAATTCTATAAACTATTTGTGGCCACCATTTTCACCTTCCATTGCCATGCTTAATTTGGTCTTGTATTATTTACAATAAAAAAATTTAATTTTAATTAATTAATTTATCATTTTGCTCTATCTTTCTCCTATTTATTTGAGCCAAACATGCTACTCCATTTCACACAATACCAATGTTTATTGCTTATGTTTCTTATATTATGATTTTAATGGAGTGTTGTGGCAATTGTGCTAGTTGAGAAGAAAGTGTATAAAGATAGAAAAAGGTGAGAGTTTAATCCTTGAATTCCTTTCATGCATGTTCATCTTTTAAGGTGAGAGCTTAATTTTCCTTTCATTTGAATTGTTATGCTTGCAATGTCTTCTCTCATGTTTTACATATTCTAGACATGATGATTTAAACTTAAATTGATTCTTGTTGCTACCAAACATTAAGCAAGCCTAATATAAATTCTAGTTGTTCTTTACAATTGGTAAGGAGATAGTTGGAGACATTAACTTGTTGAAAAATCTTAAAACCAAAAATGCAATCCCCATATAATATCACCAAAAATCTTCGAACATTTATTCTCATACAAACTCTTGTTTTATATAAGATTGGTAAACTAGTGCTCACATTATATCATTGTAATGAAATATCCAGTTTTGTGCATCAGTTCATCAACATCAAACCGTTGCTTCTGTGAGTCCTTCATTCTCATTTCGGATCCAACGCCGACGCGCTTCGCTCGACCAACCGCCCACTCTACACAAGCACTTGTAAGATACCTATCTATTTATCTTTATTCTTTTATTTGTTTATATTTTTTATTTATTTATTTTTCTCATTAAAATTAAAGTAATTTATCTATATTTTTGATTTGTAATCATTAATTAATTAATTTGAGTAAAAAAGTTATACTACTGTGTATTTGTAGAGATTAGGATTCTCTCAATTTGCCATCCTCTCTTTTTCATTCATTTCTAATGTTTTTTAATTAATAATTTGATATTTAGTGGGTTTAAATAGTTTGAATACATAAGTAAAAAAGTATTTATATATTATAATTTTTTTTTAGTTTATGTAAAAAAGTTACATTTTTTAGCCTTAGATAATTATTATGTAAGTATTTTTAATCTCTCTTGAAATATAAATAAATATTAGTAAAGAATTTTTTTATACACATATTTACAACAAATATAAAAAGCCTCTTCCATAAAAGTAATTTAAAATTTGATTTTAAAGTTTATATGTTTGTTATTTTTATTTTAAACATATAACATTTTAAAAAATTATATTTAATTAATTTCTTATATTTTTATTTTTATTTTTTGAGTAAGTGGTGGTGATAACATTTCTTATGTGTTTTTTCTTCAGGAAATATGGAGTTCGGTAATTCCATTCTCCGTCTTATATTACTTATGATTATCATAGCAATTTTTATCATAGTTTTATTTGTTTTACCTTTGTTGGTTGACTGATATAAATCTCGTCAAACCAGTCCACCATTAGAAACGGCCGAACCGATAGAAACGGCCGAACCGATAGAAACGGCCGAACCGATAAAATCTGGTGAAGCAGTACAAATTATGGCGAATATGGATGGGTTTCTAGATGAAATTTTGTACAATTCATCTATGCACACCACATTTAATCCAATAGACTGTACAATATGTATGGAAGATTTTGAAAATAATAACATATTGTACAGCTTACCATGTGGACATGTATTTCACAAGGATTGTGTATCCACATATCTAATAGGAGCACGCGATAAAATTTGTCCAATATGTAGACAAATAATTATTGCTTAGTTTGTTTTAAGAGTTGTAATGAG
>NW_027339878.1:9921-14741 GCF_000331145.2 Cicer arietinum | reverse complement strand
TTTCTTTCTGAGGTGCATGACCATTAAGAGGTCTTAAAGCACCTCTCACCATTCACCGGTAATCCAAGAAACTCTGGCTTGTCATTCTATGCTCTACAATTCTCCATTCATCTTTTTGGATAATCACTTGTATTAAGTGCTTATAGCATTAAACGCTTATCTTATAAGTGCTTATGCATAAGCTATTTCTATAACAAAAGATAAAATTAAGTCAAACAATTTTCATATATGTTATAAGCTGTTTTTATAAGCTATCTTGGAGAGTTTATGGAAATGACTTAAAAATAGCTTATGGACATGTTATAAGTGGTTTTTATAAGCTCTCTGAACAATCTCACAAATGATTACGGCCCCTAGTAATTGCTCGAATCATTTACTTTTGCAACAAAAATATGACCCTCGTAAATTGGGAACTGGATCCTCTTCCAACATTCTAATCCTCTGGTTCAAAAAATTTCTCGCATCTTTCTTTTTCCTTTCAATGGTACAAACTTTTTTGACTGATGTGACCATCATCAATTAATCTTTTAACCACATATGATCACAATCTAATTAGTTGCAGCATCATCAGTTAAGAATACATTGCTTGTGTGAACATAAGTTTTGTATTTGTACATGTAGTTCATACCTCAATTAGATATATGTACGTTATAGTTTTTTAATAACTTTTGTGCTACTATTCTTGCAGCAAAGAAGGTTATTCTGTTGAATCATCATTTTGAGTCGAGGGAGTTGCTAACTAGAGCATACACTTACTACAGGCATGGGGATTTGGTATAGTATACACAATTTACGTTGTTTTATAAATATTAATAATAATAAATAATATATATATAATGTAAATTTCCTCTTTAAAGTGTCCCCCCTCTTTTTTCATAGTAAATAAATGACAATTTGTAGTTTTTCAATGTGTTCTGTTCAGTTTTATACAGTGTAGATAATAGAAAAGCTTATTGTGCTGAAAATTTGAGAAATTCATGTGTATTGAGCATAAAGTTTTTTTTTTAAACGTTTTGTAGACATGGAATAAAATGTATATATTAATGCTTTTACAATGAAAATTCTTGGAGAAATGCTATTTGGACAACAAAATTGATGTTCAACACCAATGTATATATAATTTGGATATAGGTTTATGTGACCATATATGTCAAAAGGGGAGAGGAAAATTTTCATTTGATCAAGTGCAATAAATGTTGTCAGTCAAAAGAATAGAGAAGGTTTGGGTTTTAGAAGTATAAAAACTTTTAATCTTGCCTTTCTTGGCAAACAAGGTTGGCACATTTTATTTCGTATGGTTCTTAATATAAAATACATCTTTTGTGGTTATAACAAACTTTGAAAATGCACCTAAGTTTTTTCCTTTATCTAATCCCTTAGTCCATGTAATGTAGATGTTTGATTGCTTGCTATTTCCCTAGATGTTTGATTGATTGCTTGCCGTTTCACAGTTTAGTAAAAAAAAAATGGCATCTCCACATTATTCTGAAGCATGCATATTTTGTCTAGAGGATATTACGTAATTTTCTTTCAATAAAAAAGAAGCTTATCTAGGAGTATGCGATGATTGATTCATTTTGTTCTTGTTAGAATATTAGAAAATATCTTATAATATCTATTATATTATATTAGAGTATTTTGAGTTATTCCCTAGGATTAATTTATAATCATAAAGATATCTTAAAATATCTCATTATTATTATGATATATTTCTGGTTTAGGATTGAGTCTATGTTTCTCTATAAATAGAGATTAGTACCGAGTCTTTTGTAATCAAGTCAACATTAAACTATTATCAATAATAGTCAAACTTTTATTATTTTATCTCCTTCTTTTATCTAAAATCCCACAACTTCAATAGTTCTTGTTGTAATGAGAAAGAGGAAGACATTAATAACATCTTTGTGGGTTGCATTGTGGCTCAATAGACTGGGCTTCTTTGTCCGATGAGTGTTCGGTTAGAGAAATCTCCCACACCATTTACTGTTTGGTTAGAGAATATAATCTTTCGATTATTCCTTTAATATTCTTGAATATAACTTCATTTATTGTCGATTATTCCTTCAATTATCATTTCTGTACGTTTTTTATTTTATTTTTAATGTTACAATAAGATCACCTATTTCTTGTAACATTTGTACGTTTTTATAATTGAATGTTAGAAATTAGTTGTCATGTGACTTTACCCAGTTTGAATTCTTAATATGAGTGAATAGAATAATATTCATTAAAAACAAAAATGAGGAAATACAAAAGTGTTTACATTTTCAGTTAAATACAAAATGAAGACACAATTTTCAGTTAAAAACAAAAATGAGGAAATACAAAATGAAGACACAATTTGTAATAATGTTAAATAGTGAATGGAAATTTTATTGGAGACATTTTCAGTACACAATTTATATTACTGAAAATTTCACAACCGGATTTTTGAGAAAAATAATTTAATTACTGGAAATTTTGACAATGGGGTATAATTTTGGAGTAATTTTTTTTACCTTTTATTGAATGAAAATGAAATAAACAAAATTGAGTTTTTACATTTTGGAGTTATAAATTCAATTGCGGGGTACAAAATCCAATTTTTTTAAACTAAGATACAAAGCAATAAGTCCAACCATACCAGGCCAATTCTTAATTCTATCAGGGCCGGTCTAAAGAAATGCCACCAAAATTACTTTAGGTCTCTAAATAAATAAATAAATTTTTACATAAAAAAAGTCTTCAAAACAATTTTGTATTAATAAAAATCTCTCATAGTTTAATATTTTTAAACCTAGAAATAATAAAATCTTATCTAGAACTATTATTGTCTCAACAAATGTTAAATTAACCGAATTTATTATTTATTGAGAAAAAAAAAACATTATAAAAAGTCAATTATGTTAATTTAATAAATGACTTTTTATTCTAAAATGTCTAAAAAAAATTTTTTCACAAAAAAGAAAAAGAAAAATAAGTTTATTAAAATATTATTATAGACTCTAAAATACTTAATATTTAAATTTGTCTTATGCCTCGATATATCTTGAATTATCTCTAATGTCTTTGATTATTTTAATTTCCCGCTGAGTTATCTAGTGATGGATGCTACTTAAAACATGCAAAAGAAAAAATAAATAAATATTGCATACTTTAAAATCAATTCCACTTGCAGCAATATTGGTCTCATTTGTTTAAGAATTTTAAAAAGTGATTTTAACTTTATAATTTAAAAAAAAAATATGAAAATTTATTAAGAAAAATAATATAAGTTGTTTCAGACTCATTTGTTATTGATTAAAAAAAAATAATTTTAACATTCAATGATTTGGATATTCCTTTTAAGAGATTTTAACATAATAAAAATTACATTTTTTTAAAAAGGTGCCTTTAAAAAATGATTTTTATGACAAAAAAATTTAAAATAAATTTTTATTTTAATTATTTTTTGAAATTTCATTATCCAAAAAAAATTGTATCAAATAGGTGAAATATTTAAAATAATATTTTAAAATAAAATATTTAAATTAATTTTTCATTTAAAATTCCTTTAAAAAAATATTATAACAAAAAAATAAAAGATTATAAATTTTTTTAAAAAAATCTTAACATGTGGGCTAATTATGCAATATCTGTTTGTCTTGATTGAGCTTAAATTCAATAAGGGGACGATAAAAGATTGAAAAATTTCCCATGTACCCCCATTTTTATACCTATACCCCCATAAATTTTTGAAAATGACAATTATGCCCTTATTAATTCAAAGTTTTTTTTTTGATTTTTTTGATTTTTTTGATTTTTTATTTTTTTTTATAATTTCATCTTTTCTGGAACTACAAAAAAGATTTTCGGTACACACCTTATTTCCGAAAAACTTTTTTCAAGTTTTCCGGTACAGAAAGTTGTTACCGGAAAACTTTAAAAAGGATTTCCAGTACAGAAGTGAAAAATTGTACTACCGGCAAACTTCATTCCAAAGATTTCCGGTACAGAAGGTGTTTCCAGAAAACTTTCTAAAAAAGATTTCCGGTACACAGCATTTTTTTAATTTTTTTTTTAATTTTATTATTTTTATTAATGATAATAAATTAGTCAATAATTAACGTACATAAATATACCATAAATAATTAATAATTAATACACTATTAATACACCATAATAATTCATAATTAATACACCATAATTAATGATTAATACTCCTTTCCATAACAACATTTATAAATTAGTTAAAATCAAATAAATACTAATATAATAAAAAAAATAAAACAAAAAAATTAATTTAAAAAATATTTTTTTTTAAAAATCAAACAACTACCGGAAAACATGTGGATGAAGTTTTTCGGTGGTTTCCGGAAATGTTACGTTGAAGTTTTCCAGAAATGATGTTCTGTACCGGAAAACTTCTTTCAAGTTTTCCGTAGTGAAAGTTGTGTACCGGAAAACTTGAAAGAAGTTTTCCGGATTTTTTTTTTTTTGCTTGTTGTTTGTATTCCGGAAATGTTAAATGAAGACTCATGTTTTATTTTTCTGATTTGCGAACTAATTTTGCTAGAAATTGTTGTGGTATTTGGTTATGATGAATAGGACACCAAAGGTTAAGTTATGATTTTTTTGGAATCTCAAATTGTTAAGGAATCTAATAAAAAGATTAAATAGTTATGATGCTCGGAGTGAAAATAAACTCCGAAGATGAAATTTATTTAATGGACCAATATTTTTTTTATATACTTTATACTTTTGTTAATCATATTATATATTTTATTTAATAATTTGTTCTATATATTTGGTTTATTTAAAATAATGCGCTAATAGTGCAACTTAGCCATGCTCAGGTTTTC
>NW_027339878.1:7928-8761 GCF_000331145.2 Cicer arietinum | reverse complement strand
TGTAACACCCTAATTTATTGTTATACCTTAATTTATTATTATTATTATTATTATTATTATTATTATTATTATTATTATTATTATAAATTAGTGATATTTTCTTACACATGCGTTCCTTGTGGTAGAATAATTTTTTTCGTGATTGTCTTTATGTTTGTCTTTATAGTTATTTAAATAAAAATCAGTGGTCATTGTTATTAAATCTATTTATTTTATTTAATAATAATATATACTAGTTTTGAATTGCTATGATTTTATGCCTCATATTTTAGTAGTGTTGTTATCTAGATCTTTATTATTCGAATTTATATTTATGAAATATAAATATAAAAATAACTATATTACTTATATATAAAATATAATAATGATGATGATGTCGTGTCATAAATATCGGTATAATAGCCAATAATATCTATTAATAGCATAAGTTATAAATTGAATTCAATATAAACGGAACTAATGAACCTAAATTAATTCTGAATTCGTGATATATATAACACCCTAAATATTTAATTAATAGATAATAGTAAATTAAAATAAATTATATTATATGTGTATTCTATGTGGTGGAATAATTTCTTACGCATTTTTTTAATCTTGATAATTTATTTGAATTATTGATATTAAATAAATTTATTTGCTTAACTTTACACGAACTAAACAAAATAAAAATAAAAATAAATAATAATAAAATAAAAAAATGAAATCACACATTAAACTATGTTACTAACACACTATCCTTTTAAGAGTAATAGGAAAGACGCCTAAACAATCTGCATAAATGGTCTGCTACTAATATATATATATATGCATGAGTTATTAGGTTAGGTTTT
>NW_027339878.1:7033-7911 GCF_000331145.2 Cicer arietinum | reverse complement strand
AATAATTTCTTACGCATTTTTTTAATCTTGATAATTTATTTGAATTATTGATATTAAATAAATTTATTTGCTTAACTTTACACGAACTAAACAAAATAAAAAAAAAATAATAAAATAAAAAAATGAAATCACACATTAAACTATGTTACTAACACACTATCCTTTTAAGAATAATAGGAAAGACGCCTAAACAATCTGCATAAATGGTCTGCTACTAATATATATATATATGCATGAGTTATTAGGTTAGGTTTTTCTAAACACTAGGTAGCCGCCTCCACCAACAAAAGCCTAGTCCTTACATATGAATTACTAACCCTTATGTACAAATGAATAGTGCCGCAACAAAAAAAAAAATAATTGTATTGGCTAGTAAGGAATGATGGCTAATCTAGCAATAATTGAACTCGAGAGAAACAGTAGTAAGGTAGTGGAAGAAATAGTGAAATTGGAGAGAAAAATATTTCCAAAACACGAATTGCTCGCTTCCTTTTTTTCACAACGAACTCAGAAAGAAGACCAGTGGATTGCTTTATCTTCACGTTGATGGCAAACTTGCCGGCTATGTCATGTATTCTTGGCCTTCTTCCTTGTACGCTTCCATCACCAAGCTCGCAGGTTCCAAACTCATTCTTTGTTTTCGTTAATCCAATTTACGAACTCATTGTTGCATTGGAAGTCTAAAATTTCATCTTTCCATCGTAAACTTTTTATCCTTTCCTTATAAATTCAAGCTATGCATATAAGCTGTTTGAAAAATTGTCTAACAGTATTTTGGTTTATTGAAATTGTAATATTAAGACAATCTGGTTTCTTAGACTTATAAAATGACAACTTAGTCCTTTAAATTAAAAATGTTACTCAATTTTTTAGGTTCT
>NW_027339878.1:786-2910 GCF_000331145.2 Cicer arietinum | reverse complement strand
ATAATCATTTTTTTACATAAACTTAGAACTCAATAAATTCATTATCAATTTTAAGAAAATTCATGTTTATCAAATCCATAATCTTAATATTTAAATAAATTTATATTTTTACCTCCAACAACATGATTTAAGATGGTGATGTATAATAATTGAGAGATAGAAGATCCATGCTATTGAACAATGTTTAATTATACTAATAATGATATGTTAATTTTAAAATAAAAAAAAAATTAAAATCTATATTTCTTTTAATTTTAGAAAAAATAAATTGTTACGTTAATTAAATTAAAAAATTTATAAAAACTACTTTTTAATTTTAAAAAAATTATTTTTTGAATTAAATAAAAAAAATCATTTTTTAAATTAAATAAAAATGAACTCAAAACATATTTTAATTTTAAAATTATTTTTTAAAATAATATAAGCAAAATCCCCTGTACAAACCCAGTGAAGGCATTACGCGTTCGTGCTTCCCCAGCTACTGTACTTCCACGGTTTCCTTCTTCCCGCTACTGCTATTGTACTTCTTCCACAGGTTCCTTCTTCCCCTTCTTCTCTCTTCTTAGTACTTCCTTCTTCCCTCTTCTCTCCTTCATAACAATCTTCTTCCTTAATCATAACCATAAACTGTAACACCCCAAATTTTATAATAAACTATTTTATTAATTAAATAGGATTTTAAATAATTAATTTGATGTTAAAATTATTTTAATACGTATTGATAAATTTTGGGATAATTTTCGTTATATGAGTGTTTTCTATGATGTGCTAGTTTTTAAAATATTAGATTAAATGAGCGACATAAATAATATTATATTTTATTATTTGATATATATTTAAAATAATAATAATAATAATAATAATAGTATTTTAGTGTAATATTTTAAAGAAAAAGATTTTTTTGTGATTTTACGAGTATATACACGTACCAAATTAATATAATATTTTTTTGTGCGTTTGACTGTGTTGACACCTAATTTTGTCCGATTTTTACTTTTTATTAAAAAGGATAATGATAATAATAATAATAATAATAATAATAATAATAATAATAATAATAAATATTTAATTATATGTGAAGAAATATAAAAATAAAAATAAATAATTAGGGATATTAGCTTTTAACAATCACAAGTGTTTTCGGTTCTTGTTTGCCTCTAATTCTTGTTCATACTATTTTCTAAAATATAAAAATAATAATAAGAAATAAAAATAAAGGAAATTGAAAAGAAATGAATTGATTGTCATAAAAATCGATGCAATAATGATCAAAATAAATGAAAAAAAAACGGAAAAGAAATTGATTGATGGTCATAAAAATCAGAATAATGGTGATCAATTGAATAGAAAAGAAAACCGAAGAAATGAATCAATAGCAATAAGAATCGGTATAATTGTGGCCAATTAAAAGAAAAGAAACCAACAAAAATAGATTAATGGTAATCAATTGACAATTATTCTTTTGTCTTTTGAAATCTATACCCAAAAGTCTATAAATAGTCGGCCACAAGAAGACAAAAGGGGAATTGAAAAAAACACAAATTGAGAACACAAAAAAAAAATAAAAGAGAAGAGAGAATAATAGAGAGAAAAGAGAGAAGAAAGATTGGAACGAGCTAGTAAAAAGTCTTTCCAGCGCGGTAAACACTTATTTTTCTTTTCTCTTCTTGTCTATTTTTTTTACATTATTATTGTTATAGATGTTTTTTTGCATCTCTTTTTTTAAATATATTTTATTTCGCTTTCTATTTTTTTTTCCTGTTTGTAAAAAGTAAACTCATGTGTTAAGCTTTTATTTTTTAAAGAATCGTTTAATCCTAAAATTGTTTTTTTTTGCAACACAGAAAAAATAAAAAATAAAATATAACAATTGATGTTTATAGGCCGAGAAAATAAATTGCACCATATTGTAATATAATATTCATAATACGTCTTTATAATTAAAAAAAAATCATAACAACAAATAAATGTTTTCACCTTTAGGATTAGAATTAATGGTCTCGACCGCCGGATGAAATTCATCCTCGCTCGCCGCGTCATATTACTCACTCTCAATCGTGGGTGGCCTTTGTGTTGCGACATATCCGACAACGTACGAGCAAATAATTTAACAGATTATTTCAC
>NW_027339878.1:0-470 GCF_000331145.2 Cicer arietinum | reverse complement strand
ATTATTACATTTTTATTTTTATTTTTTGATACATATATAAATAAAAATAATAATAAAATCGGTCAACACATAAATATTTTCTACCTAAGAACTACGTGTGTTTTGATTTCCCTATTGCACCTGGGGATACGTAGGAGTAAGGTCTTACCCTTGTCAAACCAAATTAATAAAACAAATATTTTTTTCTTCTTTCATTAATGTAAATAATTTAATTTTTTATTATTTTTTTTGGGATAAAAATAAATAAATAAATAAATACTTTGTATATAATTAATTATAGGGTAACCGTTTTAACGGACGTTGTAGGGTGTTAATAATTCCCTACTCGTAATCGACTCCCAAATCCAAATTTTTGGTTCAAAAATATTATTTTAGGTTTTATCCAATTTTTCCTTTAATAAAAATAAAATTGGTGGCGACTCCTTTTTCGCAGACAAACCGGACGCGACAGACTGATATTAAGGGTGCAC
>NW_027339877.1:18524-24275 GCF_000331145.2 Cicer arietinum | reverse complement strand
AAAGCACCTCCTTAGATATGTCTAAAAAGAGACAAACTAGTGATCAATTCTTAAGAATTTTGCAATGTAAATTACAATAAAAATGTGTAATGTATTTTTTCTAATCGAGTTGCGTAACTGACATAGTTTCTACTTGGGGACCTAATATATAAATAAAATAGTTTATTTTAATTAATGAGGTGAAAAAATTTCATAATAATTGTTTATATATAATATGTAAATTAAATCACTAATAAAAAATAAAAAAAATGATATTTAAGAAAATTGAGTTTTATGACGTTTAAAAGAGACAAATATATCTATAATTATTAGTTTACTAGTAATTTTAGTCTTATAGTATCTAACTGTTTATTTCAAATCTCAACAACGATAATTTTAAAATGATGATTAGTATTTTTTAATTAATAAGAATTTCTGTCTTCCTCGACTTTTTTTTAAATAATTAACTAGTAATATTTTATTTAATATAAATAATTAAACTATTTATAAGACTGTCATTTTTCATTACTAAGAAAGTTCGCGGTGTAATTGTTGTAAAATTGATAGTGCCTAAATTAGACAAATCAATTAACCTACAAATATTTAGGAAATTAAAATAAAATTAACCAAATAAGTTACTAGAAATGATATCAACCACTCATAATAATATAAATTTTAAAGAGATCCGTGAAGCCTAAATCAACCCTCAATATTGATATTATTAAATTTGATATTTTAGTGTGATATTCCGGTTCAAATATGAGAAATGCGCTTTGTATGTGTGAGTTTATTGGTGGTGTTTTCCATTTTCGTCTACAAACCATTTTTTTTATATAAAAAAAAAAAAACTTATTATGTCATAATGAGTTGATATTTTAATTTGTTTATTTAACTATAATTTTTGTTTAATTAATTAATATCACTTCTTAAAATTACTAAGTAGAAATATCAATAGTAATTACTTAAATATAATATTATTTATCTAAGTATAATTTTATTATATAAAAAAATAATAATCTTTATATACATTGTTAGTTTATATGTGGAGGTGTGTAACATGTGAATACATTCATAATCAAAAGTACAAAAGTACCTGTTTAATTTTGACATTAAGAAGCCATTTGCGAAATGACCCAATGGTACTGACAGGTGATTGGACAGCTCCAAGAGCAAATTTTTTGTTTGGATTAACTTGTACGAAACCTGGACAAGCATGAGTGTAACATCCGGTTTTAAGGTGACCATCAGCCTGCATGTTAGTATCAATTTGAGCTTGAGCAAAACCATAATATATATTTTAAATTGTCTAATGTATTAAATTCATATGCATACCGTCCAATGACCAATTAGTCGTAGTTGACTGTCTCCATATATGCTTGGATGAAACTTGTATATCAATAAACATGTACAAATAGTATATTAATAGATAGTAATGTAGACAAAATAACCAAATCATGCATGAGTGTAACATCCGGTTTTAAGGTGACCATCAGCCTGCATGTTTGTATCAATTTGAGCTTGAGCAAAACCATAATATATATTTTAAATTGTCTAATGTATTAAATTCATATGCATACCGTCCAATGACCAATTAGTCGTAGTTGACTGTCTCCATATATGCTTGGATGAAACTTGTATATCAATAAACATGTACAAATAGTATATTAATAGAGAGTAATGTAGACAAAAAAACAAAATCATGCATAATCGGTTAAAAAGAGCAATTATATAGTGAAAATTATGTCACCATGAAATTGAAATAAAAATATAATTTGACATAAACAAAACGAAAAGTTACTCACTCCTATTCCTGCTTGTATGCTATTAAGTTGTGTTGGTGGACCATTTTGAACCCAAACAGAAGATATGCTATATTGACCTCTTTTAATTGACAAACTATATCCACCTATTTTTGCACGAGCTCCACGAAATATCGTGTTTTGTGTTGTATCAAGGCTAACAGACTAGGAAATAAAAAAAAAATACAATATTTAGAATATGCAATAGTAACTTTGTTAAAATGTTATAGTGATTAATATTTTTTTAATAAAAAATATAATATAATATTATATCATAATTTTTATGGCTATTTAGTTTAACTGATATTTAAAAAATATTTAATTGAACTGATATTTTAAAAATATTAATATCTTTTAAATATTGTAGTTATTTTTTGTAATTGCTATTGATCTTTACTTCAACGAAGGAAATTAAGTACATGCTTTACATAAGCTAAGCAAGATATAGCAAAATATTTTAATTTGAAATACTACGATGTATCAAATAAAGAAAGTGATTATTTTTAGATATAAATAAAATCTATCAAATAAAGAAAGTGATTATTTTTATATATGAATAAAAGGTGGGCTAAATATTTAAATGGTCAAACAATTAAATAATCAATGTATATGTTTAAATTTTGTAAAATTTGACTAATTGTTAATTAGTAAAAACTTAAATGGTCGAACAACGAGAGAATCAACGTACGTTTAAATTTTGTAAAATTTGACTATTGTTTAAATATTACTTCTTACTTTTTAAAAATTATAAAACTATTTGTCCAAATGGCGTTACACTTTTGGATCAAGATTAGTGAAAATTAGTTTAATGGATGGAAGGAGGGGGAGAGAAAAGGAATGTAGATGTATTTGATTTAAAAGAGGAAATGGGTTTTCAATGGATTTGTGTTTGGTTCAAGGAGAAATTGGAAAGTTTAAATGAGTTTTTAGTTGTTTTCATTCCTTCCCCTCTCCTCCCATTCAAATCTCTTCAAAATGGAGGTAGACCAAAATAAATTTGATAAGGAATTTTGGCTTCCATCTCTTTTCTCTTCCCTTAAAAAATGATCTTAGTTTTTTACTTTTATTAAAAAGAATTGTTATTAAGATTCAATTATACTTTTTATTGTTATTTTATCTTAAAAAAATATATCATGATTGGTAGGTATGACACCAAACATAAAATTTAATTGGGGAACTAACTAGAGTAGATCTTGGTGCATGAGATTTTTGTATCGAAAGTTTTTCGACGGTGAAGTCATGAAACGTATCCAGTTGATAATAACGATGGTACAAATATATGATATAGGAGATTCAATCTTAAGATGGAGATTGTTGTGTTCATATATAAGAGAGACGTGATCCATACATTCATTGCATTATAAGGTTTGGGTGGAGATTTGGTTTTAATATCTTTTATGACCTTCAAATTCCACAATATTGTATTCCTCACTCCCACCCTCAATTAAAATTTAAGTTCTTATCCCTTCATTTGACCGATTTTCTACTCCTACCCAACTCATCCGTAAATATAAAGTAATAAATTTAAAAATATATTTATTATTATTAAACAATAATTTCAATAGAAAATATATTGAATTTTATAATAAAAAAAATTTAATAAAATGAATAAGGCTATATATATATATATATATATATAGTTTAAAAATCGTATTAGTTTTAATAATAGAGAACAAATACTTCAACCACAATTTAATTATCAAATCTTGAATCGTTGAATTCAATTTTTTGTTGGTTTGATTTTCAAAACATTTGTATATATATTGGGATGTATCTATCAAGTAAAAGAAGTTTTAATATAATAAGATTAAATTTTGATCGTACAACTATAGAAGGATGATCATGATTACAAATGTCGCATGAACAATTAAAATAATCATATGACTTTTTATTTTAATCTTAATCATTCACGATTTTATCAATGACTAAGATTTACAATTATTATTAAAAAAAAAAATCATTTGATATAATTCATATATTTGTGTATGTCAAATGTATTGATTTTAAATAAATATTTCCTTACATGGTATCCATGGGAGCTTTGGGAATATTGTTGAAAATCTTCCACGAGTGATTTTGAAGATGAATTAGTAACAATTCGAGGACTTATTGTCTTTTAAGATTAAATTTTGATCATACAACTATACAAGGATGATCATGATTACAAATGTCGCATGAACAATTAAAATAATCACATGACTTTTTATTTTAATCTTAATCATTCACGATTTTATCAATGACTAAGATTCACAATTATTATTAAAAAAAATCATTTGATATAATTCATATATGTGTGTATGTCAAATGTATTGATTTTAAATAAATATTTCCTTACATGGTATCCATGGGAGCTTTGGGAATATTGTTGAAAATCTTCCACGAGTGATTTTGAAGATGAATTAGTAACAATTCGAGGTCTTCTTGTCTTTTTGTGAATAGGAACTTTTCCTGTAGGACATCCTTCTACATTTTTATCAGTAGAATATGGTCTACTTTGAGTGATATTTGTTTCGAATGATGGGTAAAGCTGAGATGCAATAAAAAAGGAACATAAAATAGTTCAATGAATAAATATAATTGAAGTTGAAAATTTTATATGAAATTTTAACTAATAAAATACATAATAACTTATTTGGTTAGACACAATTTTTTTGCTTTTATATATATATATATATATATATGAGTGAGAATCTGTTGACTCTAAAAGTAAGTTTGAGATAAGTTATTTAACTTAATAATTCAATATAAACGATAAATTTCACTAAATCAACCATTGATTATTGACGTAATATATTAATAATCAACCGTCATAGATATTTTTTGAAAGTTTTATTATACATTCATTTGAAATTTTTAATGAAGTATCAAATAGTTTAAAACTTTGTGGATTTGATCTACTCAGTTTGAAATTTTGATTGGACGGTTGAATTAATAAAATTTATCATTTATGTTGAGTTATTGAGTAGAATAACTCATCACATAGTTACTTCTATTTTCAACGGAATCTCACCTCTATATGCATATCATGCCTTTCTACTTCAACAAATAACATTAGTTTTCATATTTTGAGTTAATTAAACTAGTAAATAGTTTAGTTATTATACCTGAATTTTGTGATTTTTTAATAATGGATGTTGTAAAGCAGGTTGTTTGTAGATATCAACACAATCAAAATCATTGTCCACTTGATCCTAGATTCGTTAATCAAAATTATAATCATGTGTAAAATAAATTAAGAAAAGACAGTAAAACCTAAACAATACTACAGAGTTATCTGATGTAACAAAATGATATTGTTCATTTAGTAGAGATTTACTTCTTGCATCAACTTTGCAAGATGCCATGCACAAAATAAGAACTAGAAAGAAAAATATTATCATAAAAAATAAATATGCTAGATTCAAATATATGTGATACTTTTGCAGATATGTGTACACACACACACATATATATAATGTAATATATTATAAAATAGTATTAACATTTCAATTGGTAAAGATTTATATTAATTATAACATTTATCATTTGACTTTCATATTCAATGTGAGATATAAATTATTTAAGAATCAATATTTTTCAATCAAAAAATAAATCTTATTAAATAAAAAGAGTACAAACAAATTAATATTTTAAAATAATATAAATTGATGCCACTATTTCTCTATTTTTTTTTATACATGTTACATCCTCTAAATAGATATGAATTAGTATTACAAAAAAATTAAATATATTAAATTAAACAATATCTATAAAACCATTGCACATTTGGTTTTCAAGTGATCGATATTCCAAAAGAAAAAGCATATCCACAATTTTTTTATACTTTAGTAAAAAAAAAGAATATTTACAATATCTGATAACTATTAAACTAATTATGCATTTGATAAAATTAACAATTCAATAATATTTAAAATATAAAATGACATAAAAAGAATATTGTTATTTAAAAATAATTTTTATCAGTTACTGCTTA
>NW_027339877.1:0-18451 GCF_000331145.2 Cicer arietinum | reverse complement strand
AAAATAAATAAATTATTTATTTTAAAATTATAGTAAATAAATTATTTATTATCAGATATATATATATATATATATATATATATATATTACTTAGCTAGTTTATATTTTTTTTAATTATAATAAATATTTATTTTAATTGTTTACTTTAAGTTATTAATTATTAAAATTATTTTCAATTATATAAGTAATATATAAATAACTTATTTAATGAAATTATTTAATAATAATAATAATAATAATAACAACAACAACAACAACAACAACAATAATAGAAAATTTGTGATATCCCAATCCGCTTTGTTGTTGGGCCGTGATTTATCAAGACTAGCATGTCCAATATAGACTACGTGGGTCAACTGATCATTTGAATCTGTTTTTCTTTCAATATTTTATTTATTTAAATAATAAAAAATTACCCTAAATCACTGAATTTTGTGACTTTTGTGATTTTTCAACAATGGATGTTGTAGAGCAGGTTGTTTTTAGATATCAAGACAATTAAAATCATTAACCATTTGATTTTGAAATGATTAGTCAAAATTATAATCATGTATAAATAAATTAAAAAAAGACAGTAAAGTTTAAACAATACCATTAGTAGAGTTTTACTTCTTGCATCAACTTTGCAAGATTCTATGCAGAAAATAAGAACTAGAAAGAAAAATATTGCCATAAAAAATAAAGATGCTAGATTCAAATATATGTGATACTTGTGCAGATATGTGTACACACATATATATAATTATATATTATAAAATACTATTACCATTTTTATTGGGTAAGATTAATATTAATTATAATATTTATCATTTGACTAAGATTAATATTAATTATGATATTTATCATTTGACTTTAATATTCAACGCGAGATATAAATTATTTAAGAATAAATATTTTTTTAATTAAAAAATAAATCTTATTAAATTAAAAGAGTAACAAAAAATTAATATTAAAGAATACTATAAATAGATACCACTTATTTTTCGATTTTTTCTATACATGTTACATCCTCTAAGTAGATATGGATTAGTATTAGAAAAAAAAAAATCAAATTTATTAAATTAAACAATAATATATAAAACCATTGGCCATTTGGTTTTCAAGTGATCGATATTCCAATAGAAAAAACATATCCACAATTTTTTTTTTATATTTTAGTAAAAATAAATACTCATAATAGCTTATAACTATTAAACTAATTGTGCATTTGATAAAATTAACAATTCAAATATATTTAAAATATAAATTGACATAAAAAGAATATTCTTATTTAAAAATAAATTTTATCAGTTAATGCTTAAAATATTTCAAAAGTAGTGGTATAAATTCTAAATTTTTATTAATTTTAAATTTATCAATTTAATATATTTTTAATTCTTTGTCTATTTTAAATTAAAATAAATAAATTATTTATTTTAAAATTTTATTTAATTTATAGATAATTTAAAATTATAGTAAATAAATTATTTATTATCAGAGATATATATATATATATATATTATTTATTTAGCTAGTTTAATTTTTTTTAATTATAATAAATATTTACTTTAATTACTTTAAATTATTAATTATTAAAATTATTTTCAATTATATAAGTTATGTATGAATAATTTATTTAATGAAATTATTTTAACTTATTATAATATATAAATTATAAAAGGTAAAAAAATAATTTTAGAAGAACTAAAAAATAATTTTATCTAGCGATTCCGTAGCTCATTGAGCTGGCCCTACCCATCCTATATATTATTTCTTCCATGTTAAAAAAGAAGCTAGCCCACTTATTTTCTTTTGGGCTATCCACTAATATTATATATCATGTGTAACCGTGATGGGCCATCACTAAGTATAAATATATATTACCGTTTTTTATTTTGCACTCCATCTATATTTGCTACTCTTCAACCCATATAAAAATATATTTGTCTTTTTAATTATCTTCAAAAAATTTAAATTTTTTTACCTCCCATTTTTTTACTCCCTCTTTCGAATATTTTTAAAAAAATAACATAACTTTTAAATTTTTCTAAATCTTCGAAATCAAAAAGTAAGTGATACTCGAATATTTAAAATTTTCAAACCACAAAATTTTTAGAATTTCAAAACTTTCGAGCAATCTGAAATTTTTGAAATAGAAATTTTTTAGATTTTTCAAAACTTTCGAAATAGAAAATTTTCAAATAATTCGAAACTTTCGAAAAATTTAAAACTTTCAAAATAAAAAAACTTGATTTAATTTAACATAAATGATATATGAACATGAATTTAGACACAAATATTATTTAAGTATATATTGTATATACATACTATTTATTGGTCTTAGACTTTCCATTTTAAGTGGATAAACAATTTAGTCATTTAAATATTTTAAAGGGATAATATTTTTTTTTTCATTTTTTTTAATTTTTTAAAAACCATTTCTTTTTCCCTTAACCCCTATCATCTTTCTCGCCCCTCAATCTTCTTTTTTTCGTCTCATCTATTTTATCTTTATTTGTCAATCTGATTGCCTCATCTATTTTATCTTTATTTGTCAATGTGATTGTCTCGTTATTTTTCCGCGACTAAGAAAGGTTGTGCGGCAAAGATCTAGGTCGTGTGATGGATACATGTTCCTAAGTCTTCTTGTTGTAAGTTTATTTCTCTCTATCATTGTTGTTGTTTCTCTGTGTGATTATTGTTTGCTTCAATTTAGGGGTTTTTCCTTGTTTAGTTTAGGGTTTTTCACTTTTGATTCAAGTACATGTGCTTACACTTCTGGTATTGAATATGTCCAGCTGTATGTTTTTTTTGCTTATGCTTCTGATTTGTTGGCGTTACTTTGTGTGTTCAAAACAAAATATACTACTCTTGTTTTTATATAAAAATGAGTTGTTTATGTGAGTTGTTTTATTTCAAGTTAGACAAAGGTAGTATCATAAACGAGGTATTTTAGTGAACGGATTTATTTCAATTTACTTCAATGGTAAGAGTTTGGTGTTTATTGTTTTCATTTTACTTTGTTTAGTGACATGTAATTTCTTTTATAAGCAACTTTCATGTGCTATATTTTTTTCTACAGTTTTGTTGTTTTAAGAATTGACACCGATAAAAAAAAGTAGAAATAATTTATCAAGTAATTGTATTTGCATTGTTGCAATCTATTTATCAATGCTGACCACATATTAACACTTTCATATAAGTGTGGCACATGCATGTTTACCAAATATGTTGTTTGACGTCAACTATCACATGGCAAATGCACAACGAGCTCAAATTTAGACAACCCTATTTAAGTGGATTTTAGATATGCCAAAAAATTTACAAATTTATGGTATTTTGTTGTAGGAGTTCACTAGTAGGTGGGATGGACGTAGTGGAAGTTTAGGATTATGGGCAGGATAGTTCATTTTATTTCGAGTGATATACCTTTAGTTCTAGGATTGCCAATAGTAGGTGGGTCTTTGGAATAGTATGAAAATGGAGAATGTGATACATTGTTGATGTTTAGAGGAGATGAAGTAACTTGTGATATGATTGATGTGTTGTTTCATGCGTTTCAAACTGACATGGTCAAATTTTATAGACTTTATATAATTCTCGCCTTTGACAAGTTCTACTTTCTCCAATTAGGGAATTGAGTAAATACATATTAAAACACTTGATGAACTAGAGTCTACACATAATTACAATTGAGATGTAGTAATGTATAATGTATAATGTTTAAGTTGAAAGTTTAAGTAGGTCTGAAACTGTGTTGAAAGTGGGAAAAATAGATTCACAAACACACATAACAAGTTGTACAGCTGTTCTACAGATATATATTTTTGAATTGACCGATCTTACAATGTCAGAAGATAATGATATTAAAAGTAATTCAAAAATAATATGATAAGCATTTATATTATTTGGTTGTCTAACTTATTTAATAATAATGTGTATGTTTAAATCGTTTTTTATTTTTATTTTGACAGATAATTGAAGATGTAACTGCAACAAATGAAGATCTTGAATTTGACATGGTGAGTGAAACATTGCATGAGCATAAAGTGTGTGGGAGATTTTCCAACAAGAGTTTTTCATGGATCCCCTCAACTCCATACGCTAATTTTGACAATATGGATATTAATTTTGACGATATGAATATTGAATTTTTTTGTTGATGAAATATTTATATAATTGGACTTGTTAATACCATACTATTGAACTTTTATCTGCAACATGCATTTGACGTGGGAGTTAGTACCCTTTTTGAAAATGTTGGGGACAACGTCGCAAAATATGTTATTGGTAAGTATAAGTTGTGTTTTTGTATATGTGTATTGATATGATGTTGTTGTATTTTTCCTATTATATAATTTTAATACATTTGTCAACATGTGAGTCTAATGTAATCAGTGCAACAAAAACAACATAAATTATAATTACGAGAATGAAAGATATAGCAAGAAAGCGAGTTAAAAGTGTAGTCAATCAATTTCTTTTTGTGAACTCCAATGAAGAAGAAGACCCGCCAAAATAAAGATTCATACTTAAGCAAAACAATGTAGTAAAACAATAATCACATCAAAATATACCAAAAATAATCTTATTTTTTTTTTCCAAGATTAGTGCATAAAAAACATCTTTTTAAAATAAACAAGACAAGCAAACAACTCTATCAATAAATGAAAGACAAGATTTGAAAGTCAACATTATGGAGAAAAAAGGAAATGAGAAATTATCTTACACAAGAGGAGATAAAGTTGTTCAAGTTAATTTATTAAAAATTTAATTTTTTTAACCTATTTTTCTCCGTCTTCCTCTGAAATCATGATCTTTATCTCTATTCGAAGGTTTAACCAAATTAAAATCAATAATTGAAGGAAGAAGGAAGAAATATGGAAGATGTGTGTATGCGTTTTATTTTTGTAGATGAAAATGAAAAACAGAAAACTAAAATTGAAATAAGGAAAGAAAAGGGGAAAATGGGAGAAAATAGAGAAAAAGTGGAAGAAGAGAGAGTTTGTGGGACCACATATGTATGTACAACATACTCTTATACAATATTTGTGTTCCATTTGTGTTCATACATCGTTTTTGTTAATTTAATTGCAAGAGCTCACATTAAAACTCTATTGTTGCAATTCACCTATATCACTTATCATACCAATAAAATGCACATATTTTGTTTCTTTAACCACGTGATCTTATCTTTGTGAGTAAATAAATAAATTGCTCTTTCAAATTACAAGTGTCATTCAAATTAATTATTGGATTTTGTTAATTGGTAAATATGTCTATGAAATTGTAAAATAATAATTAAAATAGTCTATATTTAAACTTTTATTATTAGATACTATGATGTGACATTTTAATTGAATATGTTACTCATTTACGTTGATCTCATATCAACGTGGATTAATTTTCCTATGAAATTTAAATATTTTATAGATTAATTTGTCCATAATTAGTTCATGCACGATTGCAATTTGTTCCTGTTACACGAAAAAAATATCTCACATTTTTGTTAATCGAGGTTAAGGATAGTTTATAAAATACTCCAACACTTCTCAAACCATCATGCATCTTTTTACAAAGAACAAAATTGTGAGGGCTCACGAAAGACTGGGAGCGGAAGATGACATTGAGGAGAGATCAATGTAATAAATCCCATATTTTACAATTTCAAAAAAGTATTTATCAATTTATAATAAATAATTGAATTAGATACAATTCAAATTCTTAAATACATTCTTATACATTTGAGGGTATGCTCAAATTCTTAAATACATTCTTATAGATTAGAGGGTATTCCATGATAGTGCACTATTCATATCTACTTTATTTTATTTTTTTTTTTGTAATGATCAATTTTAATAATTAATATTATTAATAATGTTAGTATCTTATTGAAAATGATGATTAAAGTCACAATTTTTTTTATTATCATTTCATTTTCTAACATCATCACCTCAACCAATCCATCATATTTCGTTTAAAATGAAAAAAAAATTAAAAAATTGATATATTCAATTTTAAATACACAAATAATTCCCCTCATCATTGTAATATAGCCGGCCATGAGACAGAAACACACAACCCTTTCTTTTCTATGATATGAAGTTTCATATAAAAGCACAAGAAAGAAACACTCTCACTCTTATTTTTATCGCCGCATAAGAAAAAAGCTCATGTGACTGACACCTAACAAGTGTCTTTGCCCATTGTCCTTGTCAAATTCCTCAATCTGCTACATATTTTAAAGGAACCACTATATCACATGGACCAACCTGTATAGAAAGAAAAAATACAATTATTCAATGATTCAATAATGCATAAATGCTTCTGAAATGAACTCATAGTGCCCAATAATGCAAGAGAACCTGTCCCATCTTGCTCTATTTTATTTGAATGAGGCATATGAAGTTGTCAATTCATTCAGGTCTCAATGGGTCACATTCACTTATTCGATCATTTCCACTTATAGATATATAAAATTAACTTAATGCCATTGCTTAAAATATTAAGCATGCAAAAGCCTTTCAATCAATATAGTAATTTCTAAAGACATAATTTATAATTAATTTGAAGTGTTACTCACCTGATGCTTATAAGTTGCTTTCAAGTTTATTTATACATTACTTAATTCAACAGTGATCTCAATCAAATATTCTTCACTATTGTCATATCATGATAGTTTAAGACGTGTATGCATCATTAGTGAAAATTCAAAAATACTAGTAAAAAAAATTATGCATACTATTTATTAAGTGCATACTATTGACACACAAATAGTTGTATATGTTGTTTATTAGTTATGGTTCACATAAATAGTTGTATCTTCTGCTAACTATTAAATTTAAATTTGAAATTTTATATTCAATAGATTATACATGAATTTCGTTATAAATTGATGTTTGTGGTTCTATCTAACCTTACATTGACAGTGTTTCCTTAAATTTACATTTTTCTTTATCAAAATAAAAAAAAAATAAAAAAAAAATAAAATTGTGGCATGCTATGCCATTGCCACCCATTTGTTTTGTCTTTTGTTTATAAGTTGAATCACAGTTGTACTATCAAACATGCCTTGAGCTTGTTTATTATATTTAACATCTTTACCATGCTTAACATAGTTTCATTAATTTGATTGTTACACTTATAATACTAATCCACATGGATCTATATACATATTCTTTTCCTCTAGCTTAGTCCAAGCCTCAGCACATTTTTCATAGATAAAGTTAGTCATTCTTTCTTCCTTTTCTAATCTCTCTTATTTGATCATATGAGTCATGTTTATCCTCTTTTAATACATTTCTGTTTCTTCCACTAATAGCCAATGAGATGCTTCTCAAACTATGTTTGGTATCTATCTCCTCAAATGGATTTTAGTTTGGTCAATGTTTAGTGATTTATCACATGACAAACTTTAATCTCACTAGTTCTGTTTTTCTGTCATTATTCTTGATAAATTCCCTTGAGTTCTGTGCAATTTGATTTCTCTAATAAAATTTTATCTTTAAGCTTCTTCTTCTTCACAAACACCTAATGTACCTTTCATTCTTATGAAAAATAAAAAATTTATTTTAAAAAAGTCCTACATATAATTAGTGCATAAATCTCTAAAATACTAATTATATAGCATAAGTGTGGTGACAGCATTTTATATGTTATAGTTTCCTTCAACTCACAATATGGGAAAACTTAGTAGAATGTTGGACACATTTTGTCTTTCTTCTGGTTCAAACTCATGTTTCTGTCTAAATTCAATAGAATTTGAAGATGAGTTTGAGAGTAAGCCTTTGATTGCAAGTGACAAGGATGATCATAAACTAAGATTGAAGGATGTTGTTTCTGGAAAACAAACATTGGCTTTTCAATTGAAACCTAAGGTGGATTTTTTATTCTCTCTCTCTCTCTCTTTTTATTGATGTTTCTTTAGAAGCAATATTAACCACTTTTTAGTTACTCATTTTTTAGTCAAAAAAAAATAAATGACATATAGTTCATTAAGAATGTTTATGTTAGATAAGTTGCATTAATTAATCCTATATGTTGTTGTTGTTCAAATATGCAGATGGTGATATTGAGGGTGTCCATGCATTGCCATGGATGTGCAAGAAAAATTGAGAAACATATATCAAAGCTTGAAGGTGAGTAATTGCAATATCTTTACAAATTATTTTTTATTTTTATCTAATAAGATATGCTAAATTTCATCGTAATTAACTCATACAACTATAAAGTCTTAGGTTCAAAATAAATCCCCTATGTACAACAACTGCATAGTACAACAATTGTGGAGATCAATAAGTTTACATAGATTCTTTTTAAGAAACATTGAATTTCACTAAATTTGTCTCACGAGCACTTCATAAATGATGTTGAAGACTATTTAATATCACTACCCATGTGTTTTGGTCAATCTTGTACTCGTAACTTAGTTGTTGTAAGAAATGTGAATCATTTGGTTATTTAATGTTTTAAAAATGCATAGAAGATTTACTAAATTATGTTGGTTATTGTGATAAAAGCAGAGAGGTTGCCCATACTTTCCATCAAATTAGAGAAATTATTTTAGCCATCCACATTTAATGTTAAATCACCTATGAAAAAGTCAACATTGTTATTGTTATTTTATATGATATCAAAATGTGACAAATATGGTATGGGGCTATTTTGTTTGGTCAGTATATATTTATTTAATTATTGTAATTGATTCTTTGTACTTATCAACAGGAGTGAGTTCATACAAGGTAGATCTAAACACCAAAATGGTGGTTGTTATTGGTGATATTATTCCTTTGGAAGTGTTGCAAAGTGTATCCAAGGTTAAAAATGCACAGCTTTGGAATTCAAAATGCTAATAAAGAAAAAGAAAAATATTATGCACTAAACAAAACACCACCAGCCTCAGCATATTCGGCCAAGACAAAAAGTGACATAGAATGAAGGAACTCGATTTTTTTAGTTATTTTATGAAATAATATTATATTTATTTACACTTTGTGGCATGCATGTTCCTGCAGCAATTCTCTAGCAGGAGAGAGAAGTTGGAAAAGTAAAAATAATGTGTTAAGAAATGAAATTGCACATCTTTTAGTACACATTTGGTTAAGATTCTGATGTAAGAATCACATTAGTATTAATGGATATAAATTTTGGCATATAGTGTATTATTGTTCTTGATAAAAGTATGAGGAATTGCATGCAGTTTAATGTGATCAAGTATTTGGAGACGTTTATGTAAGTATTTGGTGAATTAATGAGAAATACATATCATTTAATTATGACCTCGCTCACCCTTTCCTTGTTTTCCACGTGGCAAGACCGAATTAGAGATCCTATGACTTTACCTCGTCCTTGGGCTTGAGATCCTCTTAAAGAGTTGGGCCTCTAGATGAGCCTTTAATTCCTCAAGCCCAAGTCTAAAAAATTATGACGTTCGAATAGTATCTTTTTAGATAATTTTTTTTGTATAATTGAGAAAAAATGGATACCAGTACCCACACATTTATAATAATCTAAAATTAAAAATATTTAAAAGTTAATTAAATATAAAGAATAATAACACATTAAATGATTTAATTTTTGGGAGTAAATCACCCCTCCAATATAAATTACTCCCTCTCCATATTTTCTACGTTGGCAAAGTGGTTGTGTACAGTTTTGGTGGCGATAGTTTAGGGTGTTTATGAAAGAAAATACGAAGAAAAAGATAATGCTATTAGGGAGAGACTTCCCAAAATACTTGTAATATTTTTTTATTTGCATATTTGTTTGACACATTGTTATCTTCGCCAGACTGATTCTTAATTAAAATGTTAGATTTTAGGTAAAGACTAATTTATCATTTGAATGAAATTGTCAATGATTAATTTGGATTTTAAATTTTGTTGGAAACTAACTTAAGTCAAACTAAAATTGTATGAGACCAAATTAAATCATTAATTTAGTAATTCCTTTGCTATTTTTTTTCCTTCTTTACTATGTATATCGTTAAATGGATGTGATTTACTAAAAAAATAAGGAATTAGACATGACAACTTTATCGTATCCTATTTAATTTAAAAAACGATTAGAAGATTGATAAAAATGGAATAAAGGACTACACAAAAACATAAACTCCCGTCTCTCATTAAATCATGAGATAATTTTTTTTCTCAAATACAAAATATCATTTACATTTCCTACTAAAAACTTATTATCTTTTTTCTCTATCTCTCTATTATCTCATATTTCTCTCTTTTATGGTCTCTTTTTTTTTTCTTCTCTTTCCCCCTCATCTCTCTCCCTCTCCTCCATCATGCTTATCTTCATCTCTTCATATCTATCTTTTATCTCTTTTCCTCTCTCTATCTATGCATTTTTTTTTCTCTCTATCTCCTTTATTAATATTTGCATCCATAAATATTAATATATGAACAATACTATCAACATACTATAGATAATATTATCAATAAATGATATTGGGTGAGTTTGTTTCAGTTTTTTTTTTAGGAAAAAAATCTATTTTTTTAGACAAAAAATCATTTTTAGGATTTAAAGGAGGTTTGTTTCAAATTTTTTAAAAATCATTTCGTTAGAAAAATCATGTTTTGGCTAAAAATGAAAAGCTGAAAATACTAGCTTCTCGCATTTGCCTCTTGCGATAGATGATGTAAAGTTAAAAAAAGCACGAAACTTAACATATCTACGAGAGAAAATGATGTCATTATCCCTATTTTTTTAAACCCCTTAGCCAATTTTTATTAGGTTTTCTTTGTCAATTTAAATCAATTCATTATTAGTTGCATTTTCTCTTTCATGCTGACCATTTTTTCTTTACACGGAGTTGTCATTTTCTTGACATCATCAAAGTTTTCTCTACATCCTTATTTTGTTGGTTGTGTGTTTATTTATTATTTTTTACGACCATTCAGATGCATTGATCAACTTAAAATGTGTCTACAAAATAATTAAACTATTAAATTTGAAAGTGCTCAATTTGAAATATATGAATTGGTTTGTTATAGTAAATTTGACAAAGATTATAGAAAGTACAAAGATTATGGATAATAAAAATATATCTTGGTAAATATGGATAATGGAACTTGATAACTATAAATAATAAAACTATAAAGAAGATTCATTCTGAACTGTTTTAAATATATGATTTAATATTTTTGTCTATTTAAATATCAATTAGAATGACATGAAAAAAAGATGGTATTTTGTAGTTTAAAAAAACTATTTTTACAAAATTGTACACAAATAAATTAAAAATTATTTTTATAATAGTAAACAAACGGTAGTTAAAAAATTATTTTAAAAAATCTCTATAAAATATATAAAACAAAAACTATTTTTATTTAAATTCAAACAAACGAATTTATTATGATAAAAATTATTTTATTTGATTTGATACATATACCTATCAAATGTGGTGCAATGAAAAATTATTTATTAAGTGGATCAATCACTAAATATAACAGAGTACAAAACTTTGTTTTGCAAATCAAATGCTGTTACGAAAACCGATAAGAAAGCATTTTTTTCAACGAAGAAATTGTTTGAATTGGAATGGAGATTGGATGAGGCCAACGCTGAGGGGGTGAGAGTTTGAGAGTTGTCAAATCAGACACACATCCACCAATAATAAGTCTATTGAGAGGACGATTGATTAATCTGTGGCTGCGCCCAAAGTGAATCCAAACCAAAGCACACTAAAAATCAAAAAGTACTAATATGTGAAAAGGGAAAAAAGTACCAAAAACATGCATATTTATTTACCATATTGACTTATTGTTTTTGCCACTGTTTTAAAAATTCATGGTAACTTCCAATAAAAATTATTTCAACGATTATACATAAAAATATATATTTTTTATTTTTAGTATAATTAAAAAAAAATATTTTTATGAATATTAAAAAAATTAGTTAAATATAATTAAATTTATTAAATTATCTATTTTTAATGTTAAATATTCAACTATTTGCATTAAATATTTTTAAATCAAATAAAAAATAAATTAAAAAATAATACTATTAAATAATTTAAAAAATAGTTAATTTTATTTATAATAATAACAAAAATTTAAAGTGTGTATTTTATTTATACACAAATGTATTCTCAAATCATTTTAATTTAAAATTATGATCACGTGTTTCTCGATTATTTCATACTCTCTCGGGGTCCCTAATTTGGGATTATGATCACACAATTGTTTCTAAGCTATATCATAACATAAGAAATGCAAGGAATAGGAACATATCACAACAATTACAATTGAACATCAAGCCATTACAAAACCACTTGCCACTAAAACCTCAATGACCGATAAGGCAATAACAACTAAACAAACTAGAGGTTGTGTGTTCCACTGTTGAACATAACTAAAGCTTTTGACTTTATATTTTAACCAACATCAAGTATTTAACTTTATAGTATCCAAAATTACATTGATATGATGATAACTTCTTCACTAAAAATAGTTTTATTTTGTGATTTCCAAATATATCACACGCACGCTCGTTGTTTAAATTGTAATAAGTCGGTCACAAAAAACTTTATTTTTTAAAATTATTCTGATAATTAAAATACATGACGATCACATATTTGGTTCGAGAGCACCCAAGCTGATACCAAATTAACTAAATATAAATTAATGTCAAACATGTCTTAATGGACCACACTCAAAAACTAAATGTTAGATAGATTCAACTACTACACACACATAGAAGATTATATGACTCAAACTCTTTTGTGAATCAAGTTGTTCTTCGACAATTTCTAAACAAACAAATAAATATTTGACAGAATCAACTTGTTCCAAATGAAATGGTACAACGACAAGTTCTCAAGACCATCCTCTTCACAAACCAAATTATATTAGAAGCTTCTTTGCATTAATCATTAATTATAAGGCCTTTTAACATATTTGTTTGTACTTTAATTCAAGACCTATTACAAATTGTTAGATACATTTATGATTATTTTTCTAAATATATCCCCCATTAATATATATTGTCAAATTATCTTGAAATATAAAAAGTTAATATTGAATGCATATTTATACAAATGATCGGTTGGTATATGATCAAATGTTAAATTAATAAATATGCATGAAAAGTGTAATAGAATTTTATAGAAAAGGAAAGAAGGAGCATATGATCAAATGTTGAATGCTAATGCTCTTCTATATATTTTTATTCATGAAAAAACTCGTTAGTGAATACCTAGATGTTGGGTATATTTTATATAATGGGTGTTATTCAAAATTAACTAGTACTAAATTTGTTTGTGATAAATAACACTAGATCAATATTATTTTACAAAACATTGGATCTATAATTTTATTGAATTTTATCGTGCTTCTGATATAAAAATAGATTATCATTAAAATTCCATTTCGGTTTAATTGGGTTATAAATGAGAATAATAAAAAAAGTATATGGAATAAATGTCTTTTACTAACTAAATAGTTAGAGGCTGTATTTCATGGATAATTAGTTAAAAGATAATTGTGTATTTTTATAGTAGTGTTTTTTAATATCTTTTAAGTCAATATGTAAAAAATAATAATACATTGATAATTATTTACTCTATTAACTATACACAAAAATATTTATTATTGATCAATTAATTAAAATAAATTATTTAACGAAATAGTTAATTAAAAGATAAATGAGATTTTCATTAATAATATGTCTTTTGAATATCTTATATATATATATATATATATATATATATATATATATTACATTAATTACAATTTATTATAAAAACTATACATAAAAAAATATTTATCACCCATCAAATAGCTAAAAAGTTACCTCACCAAGTCAATTAACCAAAAGAATAATGCAAATTGATTATTTCAGGTGGGCATAGATAAATAGATAAAAGCGAGATACACATTATAATACATTAATCACGACTAGCAAATGAAAGGATTTTTAATATAAAAAAATGAAGGAATTAAATAATGATTATATAATTATACATAAATTATTATAATTAAAAGTGTCATATAATTATTTAAAAAAGATATACAACTTTAAAATTTGATTTTAAGCACTTATAATTTAATAAAGATATAATTGATCGTGCAATTCCCTAGCTTAATTTCAGATAATGCTTCAAGTTATTTATTTATTTTTTCTTTTTTTTTCGATTTGATCATTGATGTTTTAAAATGTTAACAATATTGTCATTTTTTTTACAAAAATTCATTAAAATTTTTAAACAAAACTCATAAAATTAATTATCATTTTTAATATAATGCAAATTTCATCAATTTTATAACTCAAATATTCGAATAAACTGATATTTTTGTGTTTTATATTTTCGATTTTTAGTAATAAAAATAAATAAAAAACTAAATTTAAAAAATAAAAATAAAAAATTGAAATATTATCTAAAATGAAATTAAAAAATTACAAATATAATTATACCTTTAAAAAATAATTAAGATTCATTTATCTCATGCTCTTCTTATGAATAGATTCATTGATATAAGATTTTTACATATAAATGAAAGTACATATTTAACCTAGTTTTTGTTGAGAAAAATTTAACCTAACATAAAGTGCAGACAAATTAATTGTTTTCTCTACCTTTCACTTCATCTTTTTCTCGCTCATCGTTATTTTTTATTTTAATTTAACATTCTATCTCCTCTGATAATCATATAATCTTATTGTAAATTCAGTATTGTTGTTGGAATCTAATTTACTTTCATATATTTTAATTATATAATAATGTAATTAAAGTTGGGAGACCACCAAATAATTCGAATGTTTAATAACCAACAACTCAAAATTAATGATTCATTATTTTACTATCCAGAACCTTTTTGAATAAACAACTTTTTTATTCGTTTATATATAAGCTTTTATAATATAAACATGTATATATAATATTATTTTATAATAATACAAGATAAAATAAAATAATTTAAAAAATATTTAAAAAAAGTTTATAAATATATTAGATTTTGTTTGTATAATTTTTTAAAAATAATTTTATAAATATTTATATCAATAAATAATTTCATATAAGTTAATCTTTGAGACATTTAAATTAAATTTAAAACAATTTATAAGGATGTATTTTTGGGATTTTTTTACCACTATATCCTAGTTTTTAGGATTGTTAACCAAAATGCCCCACTTTTCAATTTGGTTACCAAAATGCCCTACTTTTTAGGGCTTACTTGAAAACTCTCCCCGGGGGAGCGACATGCCAAAGACCAAATTTTTTTTTCTTTAGTAGGAGGTCGCTGGGCGGGGATGCGACCTCCCAAAGGCATTTTTAAATTTTTTTTAAATGATTTTATATATTTCATAAAATTGTTAAATAATAATAATAATAATAATAATAATAATAATAATTATTATTAATTATTATTATTGTTATTATTATTAAAAATTGTTATAGTTAAAAATAATTATAATTAAATTAAAAATAATTATAAGTAAATTAAAATAATTAAAAATAAAATAGAAAATTAATATTATAACTATTAAAAGTAATTAAAATTAAAAACAGTAAATTATATTATAAATTTAAAAGAAAATACATTAATAAGAAAAATTACATTAATAACATGAAACAAAATACATTAAATTAAGAAATACCATAAGCTAAATTTCGATAAAGTTTCTCATAACGACATAGAAGGATACCGAAAATCAATTGATCACATGATGGTTGACGAAGTAATATATTCATTCACATTTATTTAAACTTTTTAAATATATTCATTCACGTTTATTTGAACTTTTTAATCAATTTAATGTATTTTGTTTCATGTTATTAATGTAATTTTTCTTATTAATGTATTTTCTTTTAAATTTATAATATAATTTACTATTTTTAATTTTAATTAATTTTAATAGTTATAATATCAATTTCCTATTTTAATTTTAATTATTTTTAATTTATTTATAATTATTTTTAATTTAATTATAATTATTTTTAATCTAATTATAATTATTTTTAACTATAACAATTTTTAAGAATAATAGCAATAATAATAATAATAATAATAATAATAATAATTACTATTACATAAAATATATAAAACCATTTAACAATTACATAAAATATAATTATTACTATTACATAATTATTACTAATATTATTATTTAACAATTACATAAAATATATAAAACCATTTAAAAAAAAATTGAAAAATCCTTTTGGGAGGTCGCATCCCCGCCTAGCGACCTCCTACTAGAGGAAAAAAATTTGCTCTTTGGCAGATCGCTCCCCCAGATAGAGTTTTCAAGTAAGTCCTAAAAAGTAGGGCATTTTGGTAACCAAATTGAAAAGTGGGGCATTTTGGTTAACAATCCTAAAAACTAGGATATATTGGTAAAAAATCCTGTATTTTTGTCCGTTAAATGAATATTATAAAACGGAAAGGAAAATAAAATAATAATAAAAGATGCGTACTATGTAACAGGGGAGGTGAGAGTACTCTTTTACACGCGCTCCTCCTCGCGTGTGATTGATTCTCCCTCTAACTAACGTGAACAACTCGCACAAGACTCTCTCTCTCACCTTCTCTGTTGAACCAACTACAACAACTAACAGCCAAAATGTTTCTTTGAGCTTTCGATTCATTCACTCCTTTGGAGCAAATCTCATGCTCCACACAAATACCCCTTCATTCTTCTCCCATTTTCTCAATTCTCAAGGTTCGTTCTGCTATTTCTCTTCACTATTTTTTCCGATTTATTTTTACTCATTAATTGATTATTTCTTTATTAATTTTTGCTATTTTTTCGGTATTTTTTTGTTCTTCGTTTTCTCCATACTTATTTCTTCATGTTATTATGCTTTGTAATTCTGTAATAAAATACTAGACGTTTTCTCATTTTGGAATTGTTTCTACTTTTGGAAAAAAAAAGTAAAAAAACAAAAAGTAAAACTGGCTTTGATTTCACTTCTCGTCAATGCCGATGGTACAATGCGGATGGGAATTGGGAAGAGTAGTTAAATCGTGATGTGCTGCTTACTTTATCACGCTTGTACTCTTCTATTCACCTTTTCAGTTTCTAATTTATTTATACCTGCATAATTTTGTTTTGGGAATTTATTTCATAAAAAAATTGGTATTTAGGATGTTGTGGATACGTTTCTATGCTATTTAATTTCTGTTTGTTTTGATCTTTTGCATGATGCATTGTGGTTTCATGAAATGTTGGATACAGAATAATGTAATAAAGTGAAGACCCGATTTTACGATTTATTTAATTTTTTCCCTTTAATATACCGTGTTTATTTTGTAGTTGGTGTTATTTAATTTAATACTATAAACTTCCTTTCTTGCATTAGAGTTCCATTTATTGCTGGTTTGTCATCTTCTATTTGAGTACATGAGTGGACATGGTTCTCATAAAGTGTCGTAACCTTTTTATGCATTGAAGTAATAATAGAGCTCAGCGATATAAAACAAACCTTTCCTTTTAATATTGCTACTAGTTATTTGTTATTGATCCTTGAACATTTGGAATTTTACCTTAAGCAAGCTAATTTCCATGTTAAAATTTTGGTTAGTCATTACCATTTTTAACTTTATTTGGTGCAATACCATAGTAACTACTAACTGAGAGTTTACTTTTGAATTATCTCTTTAAATTTTTGTCCATAGAGTAATGTGGTATTTCATGCATGATTCGGCTTTCATCTCTCAACTTCATAAACAACAACATTGAAATGCCATTTCTTTCCTTTTGTCAGACAAGGGCCATTCAGCTATAGTTTTTATCAGTTAGAAATGGATTTAGAAGAGAAGTTCCTTGCTAAAGGTATGGTTCCAAGCTTCTTCTTGAGTCTGTTTTTTTTTTCTTCAAAAGTTAGAGTTACAATGATTCAGTTTATTTGTTTGGTACATTTAAAGTTGTGTGTTGGTTAGCATAGTTTTATAATGCATGTTCTCATATGTCAAATCTATTGACATGAAGTCATGGGATATGATACAGAGTACACCTGAAATTTGAGTTTGGGAAAGATGAATTGGTGATTTTAAAAGTCTTACTGCCTCAGTAAGTTGTTTCTAATGATTCTATTGTATTACCAGTGGTCTTCTGTTAAAAATCATGCTGCTGTTTATTTTGAATATGTCTAACCATGGTTTATTTATTTTCTTTCCTGTTTATGAGCAATTGTTTTATGCAGTTTCGGTCCAATGTTCATGTTATAAATATTGAAAGTGATTAATTTTAGAAGGGCTTTCACCCATATTATATTTTGCAGCTTTATGATTTTGAAAGGAACGTGGTATCTTATTAGAAGATTTAAGGTTTGTCTGGGATTTAAAAGAAGGGAAGGGTTAGAGAAATTTTAAAAAACCTTTACAGGTTTTTTGAAGTTCCCTTAAAATGGGAGGGAGTTATGATATTTAAACAAGATGAGAGTCCACAATCCTTTCCTCCTTCCCTTTCATTTCCCCTCCAAACCCGTCTCTCCCCCCCCTCCCCAAACTGGCCCCAGTTC
>NW_027339876.1:10660-12000 GCF_000331145.2 Cicer arietinum | reverse complement strand
TGTCACATGATATTATGAGTTATGATGTAAAATTATTAAGATGTATTAATTATTTATATATTTTTAAATAAATTATAAAAATGAATAATTTTCTAAAACTGAAACCCATGTTTTAAAAGTTTTATTGTAACTTTATGTATATTAATAATTCAATATCATTATTTCATATATTACATCATTTAAAATATATCACATGTTATTTTAAAACAAATGATAATTTTGTGAATTCAAAAAAATACAGAATGTAAGGGCTTGTTTGAATTAGTTTTCAAAAACGAGTTTTTTATATATATATTCCTCTTTTTTAAATTTTTTCCTCAATTACCCTACTTTGAAATTTATTTCTCTAAATGCCCTACTTTTTTTTCTTCAGTAGGAGGTCGTTCCTTAGGGAAGCGACCACCTGAAGAACAAAATTCCTAAACTCATTAGAAGATCGTTTCCCGGGGAAGCGACCTCTAACTGAGGAGTTTTTTTATTTTTTATTTTTATATTTTAATATTTGTTTATTAATAGAATTATTAATTTAATTTAAAAAAATAAAAATACTAATAATAAATTAAAATAAAGTATGTTAATAAATTATAAATAAATTTTATATTTTAATTATTATTATTATTGTAATAAATAATTACTATAAATTATTTAATAAATTATAAATTAAAATATTTAAAAATTCAAAATACTATTAATAAAATAAAATACATTAATAATAATAATTTTAATATTATTATAAATTTAATAATAATAAAAAAAAAAATTAATAATAATGTGCCAAAACAAATAGAAGGAAGTTGTTATAATAAGATAAAGTCGTTATAATAATGTGTCAGAACAAATGACGTGTCCCTAATATTTTGATGATAAAAGGGAGTTGCTATAATAACGGGTCAAAACAAATGATGTGTCCCTAATAATTTGATAAGTGGGAGTTGTTAGAATAACGTGTCAACTCCATGCTATTATAATAATTTTCTCGTATTTGTTTTGACACATTATAATTAGAATTATTTATTATTATTATTATTATTATTATTATATTTTATAATATTATTAAAATTATTATTAATGTATTTTATTTTATTTTAATTTATTATTAATATTTTTATTTTTTAAATAATTAAATTAACAACTCTAACTGAATAATAATAATATTTGTTTCAAAATAATTATTATAAGTTTTAAATAATTTATAACAGTTATTTACTATAATAATAATAATAATCAAAATATAAAATTAATTTATAATTTATTAATGTATTTTATTTTAATTTATAATTAGTATTTTTATTTTTTAAATAATTTTACTAATAAACAAATATTAAAATATAACAAAAAAA
>NW_027339876.1:0-660 GCF_000331145.2 Cicer arietinum | reverse complement strand
TTAATCAAATTCTTAGTTATCAAAGATAATGGGTTTTTTATTTTGCTGAAAGAAATGAGTAATTAATATATATATATATATATAAATTCCTAATTATCAAATTCTTTTATATATATAATTAATGATGTATATGAGTCAATCAAGTTTTGTTTTTTAAGAAATCAAACCAACTTTTAGACTAAAAAAGTTAACATTAATAAGAGATGAAAAGTTGATTTAATAGCTATGATGTATGAGTTAAGGAGTGCACAAAGTGCACAAATAAGGAGATCAATAATTTGATTTCTATTTTAACACAATTCTAACAATTATTAACAATATTAACATAATATTGCTTGAGTTGTTTAAAAAAAAAATTACCCGTGAATAGAGTTTTTTTTACATTTATTACTCCTATATCTATATCCAACGTTACCAATTTATGACAAGGTTGATTGAGTATAATAACCATGAATATGAATAAAAAATTATTAATAATAATTAACAATAGATTATTTTATTTTTGGATTTATGACAACAATTAAGTTAAAAAAATCATTTTTAACCCTTAGCAATAAAAAATAATCATTTTGATCCACATGGATAATAATTCTTGTCTTATGCAATAATGATAGATAGACATGTTTACTATTATGCAACAAAAAATATAAGATAGGTATT
>NW_027339875.1:0-1322 GCF_000331145.2 Cicer arietinum | reverse complement strand
TTTTAAAATTATGATAGTATATTATTTTCTTGTAATCTTATTAATCTTGTATTGATTGATTTCTTTTGATAGTAGATTATGTAAAAGACAATTATGTTTTGCTTAATTCTTTTTATTTTTTTAGTTTTATGTGCAGTTATTTTTTATTTGTGATTGATCCGAGAGGAAAGCGTGCGGTTAACATTTCGAGTGGGAAATCGGTAACGGTGAACCGGCACTGGTTTTTTCATTCTCTTTTTTCATGATTTGAATATAGTAAGCTAAATATTAATATTATATATATTTTTCAGTTCCAAATAGAAACAACACTCATTGAAAATTGAACGAAATTGAAGTTTAGTTGCAATTATAGGAAACAACACTTATAGAATGAAGAACTGAAAATTAGAATGGGTTTGAAGGAGGAAGTAACAAACCTTGACCAGACTTGTATCACAGATTGTGGCAACCTCTTCTTTATGTTGTTCCATTTGTGATTTTCTTCTTCTTGAATCTCTCTGATTTTCTTTTCCGTGAATATGTTTGAATTTCTTCTCTGTGAATCTATTTGCTTTGCAAAAATGCTGGAGTGTTGCAATGTGTAAACCAAAAATATTTCAAATGCTGGAGTGTTGCAATGTGTAAACTAAAAATATTTCAAAATGACAAAATTTTGAAGAAGTTGGGGGTGTGCAAAAAGCTAGAGTAAGTTACATTTGTGACCCCAAATTTTTTGCAAAGGTTAAATTTATGAAGGACAAAATTGTATTTTTGGTATAGTTGAGAATTCTTATAGTGTACTATAGACATGATAAAAACCTTGAAATACTCCATCAAACATACCAAGAAATCTCATTACATACATCTTAAAATATATCTGCAGCCTCCCTCACTATATTCAGATTTTTTAAATGGAATTCAACTTTTCTTTTCTCAAGGATTTGAGCTATTGCTGCCTGCAATAGCAAATTTCTATGTTACCATCATTTTTGTTTCTAGAAAAAAATTAATTGTGGCATACAAGTACAAATATGTATTTAATTAAGATACAAACTTTACAATATTAAATATTCCGGTACTTTTGTACTTTGCTTGTGGTAGAAAACTGTTTACCTGCATGATTGTTGGAGGTATTGAATAATGGATAGCACTTTATGCACATTTTCTTAGTTCTTTAAAACACTATTTCTTAGTTCTTTAAATTATTCTTAGTAACCCACCTTCTTCATGTTCCTTTGCATTTTTAGGTTTTTTTGTTTGTACTTCTAAATGTTATTACAAACTAAAATTGCATCTTCAACTTCTTTAGGTTTTCTTGACTCTTTAAGTTCCAAATCTTTTGT
>NW_027339874.1:16589-21217 GCF_000331145.2 Cicer arietinum | reverse complement strand
TTCGTGATCATATTAATACAATGAAAGTTGAATTAATCTTTATTGATACTCAAAAACAACTTGCAGATATTTTTACAAAACCTCTAGGAAAGTTTCAACTTTATCAAAGAAAAATATCAAAAATCCAATCAAGTTGCATTAATTTTTTTTTTGCATAAAAGGAGAACGTTCATTAGTCTTCGTTCTTACTCATCATTCTCTATTTTTTCGCTCATCAATCTTCGTTTTTTCTTCACAAAAACATAAAAGTACTTTTTGCGTGGCATTAATTACGTGTGTTCATTTGTTTGCAAAAGTACACTGCCACACTGTTACTACCTATTTTCCCGTTCCATATTCTCCTTTTTTTCCAACAACCATCAGTCACCTCACCTTCCCTCCACAAACATCAAAACTGCAACTTCAATCATCATGATCTTTCATCTTCTATAAAACTGATTTTTCATCTTCCAAACTGAAACTTCATCCTCTCCAAAAATTCTTTTTGTTTCTCCGAAAACAACAACTCTTAAATGGCTAGAACGAAAAATGTATGTGCGCAAGAACCGTTTCCCCAACATACCGTCATTGTCATCATCTCCATCATCCTCACCTTCCATCAATCGTTCACCATCACCACCGCCCAGACCAGCTCCTCAAGAGGAATCCTATGAAAAGTCATTCTCAGACTATAAGTCCTCCTCTCTTGAATCTAACCCTAACCCTATCGCTCGAAATCCGTTGTCCACAGTACTCCCACCACTCTACAAATGTTCACCTCTAACCTTTGTGAAGTTCTACCTCACTTGAGAAATCCTACGATCAGGCCTACTGAAGCCAAAAGGTGTTCCATGTGTGTCGTGGCTGGAATCGAAACGTCAAAAGCTAAACACAACAAACCCACGGTGTTTGTCATTTCTCATAGTGAAGATTCTAAATCTGATGTTCAAACAGAACCCTTTCAAACATCACTTCCAACAAAACCTTCAAACCTTCTCAAACCCTCAAAATCATCTACATCTTCCTTTCCAACTGAACCCTCTCTATCAACCCCACCTTACCATAAAAAAAGTTTATTAACGAGATTTTTTCATTAACGAAACCCTCCCAACCTTCTCAAACTAAAACCACCTCCAAACCACAAACCCTAAAGGTCAAAACCACCCTCACACTATTTCTGTTTTGGCCAGAAACAAACTGAAAACCCCCTAACAAGGTAAAACTACTGCTCCAAAACAAAAATCTCGAGAACCTTCTCCATCCAAGCCAGCATGACAAGAACGTTCCCATTTTCCTCCCCAACACGTTATGCACCCAATACTGACAGTCTAGAACGCTCTCCATCAGCTTTCCACCTGCCAAATCTGGCCCAAAACTTCGCTTCCCTCCACTTATTCTATCAACATTACAAAAAATCTACCAATAAAAATGGGCCAAGAGACCCATTGGCATCGACAAAGTATTCTTGCTGGAAAATCTAAAGCTTGAGGGACATCCATTCAGCATAACACTGACTCCTTAGGATGGACCTCCTTCCTTCAAACTTCTGAATGCTACTACCATAATGTGGTACGAGCTTTTTATTGTAAAGCACATACATAAACATACAAGTCTTTTCTTGTCTCAAACATCAAGGGCATTAGCATCAAGCCAACTCTTGATATACTTGCCTCAATCCTTAAATTAGTTTGAGATGAATACAGTTGATGATTGTGTGTATCATAAGTTCAGTGGGAGCAGACATATTTTCCTGGTCTTGTATGTTGATGACATACTGCTTGCCACTAACGATATAGGCATGTTGCACGAAACTAAGAAATTTCTATCAAAGCATTTTGAGATGAAAGATCTTGGTGACGCCTCTTTTGTATTAGGAATTCAGATACACCGAGACAGATCTTGAGGTATTCTTGGATTGTCACAAAAGAGCTATATCGATAAGGTTCTCAAAAGGTTTGGGTTACAGGATTGCAAACCAGGGGACACCCCAGTTGCTAAGGGAGACAAGTTTAGTCTCAAACAGTGCCCTAAGGGAAGTTTGGAAATTCAAGAAATGCGAAAGATCCCTTATGCTTCAGCTGTAGGAAGTCTTATGTATGCCCAAGTATGTACGCGTCCAGACATAGCGTTCATAGTAGGGATTTTAGGCAGATATTTAAGCAATCCAGGTCTTGACCACTGGAAAGCAGCCAAGAGGGTCATGAGATATTTGAAGAGAACAAGAAACTACATGCTCACATATAGGAGGTCAGACCAGTTAGAGATCACTGGGTACTCTGACTCGGATTTTGCGGGATGCCAAGACAGCTTAAGATCAACTTCAGGCTATGTCTTTCTGTTAGCTGGTGGAGCAGTTTCTTGGCGTAGTGCCAAGCAAGGTCTTACTGCTTCATCAACCATGGCAGCAGAATTCGTAGCAATTCATGAGGCATCTGACCAGGGCATTTGGCTGAGAAATTTTGTCACGGGGCTGCAAATAGTTGAAGGGATTGAAAGACCACTCAAGTTGTATTGTGACAATAGATCAGCAGTCCTGTATTCTAACAATAATAGGAGCTCAACCAAGTCAAAGCACATTGACATTAAGTTCCTAGTTGTTAAAGAGAAGGTACAAAGTGGACAGATATCCATAGAACACTTAAGGACAAACTCCATGATTGCGGATCCACTCACTAAAGGTCTACCACCCAAGGTCTTTCATGAGCATACTGCTCACATGGGTGTGCTACAGTTTGAGGAATCTTGATTTTAGTGGGAGTTTCGTCCATTATGTAATTCATGTTCTATGTTTAATTGTAAAGTACAAATACATTGTATTTGGACTTTCTGATCAGAAATAAAGTTTAAAGTATTCAGTTTTTGGTTACTTTGTACATTTAAGTTATGGTATGATCTCATTCGATAAAGTAGGACCAGTTGAAAATTGACATGCATTGACCAACTTCATGTAATTTTCATGCTACACTTTTCATAATGGGTCTATGTCATTTAGTTGTGTCAGTACGGGTGATCATTGATGGGTTTAGTTATGCTTATTATGACGAAAGCCTCTTTGGTTCCATGTGCTGATATGATTAATGGACGGGACAATTTGGATTATACTCAAGGTAATTATAATGACATTTTTGACGTCATAAAGTCTAACACACTCCTAAGGATACATGTGTGACCAGTGGGAGATTGTAAGATTTATAGGTCACATATCTAATTAATTAATAAAGTGTGTTAGGGTCATTATATAATTAGCCAATAAACTGGGGGTCAAATAATATATAATAGTTTATGGCTAAAGAGCATAAATCAAATAAACAAAGATAGAATCATGAAGCAAAATTGACAGTGTAATCTGAATCTCAAGGTGTTGATGAAACTCTAAACTCATGGATTAATCTTATAAAATTAGCCTTCCATGAAATGTAAATAAAGTGTTTATTTCTTGTATCAATTCGAATCCTAAAATTTCAACCCCTCGAAAAGAAAGAAAACTTCCAATATATAGGGTTTAGGGTTTAAAAATAAGTGGCCCGCTATATAAATTTTTTACAAAAGTCTAGATTACGAAATCTGCAATTTAGGCCCAGTAAAGTTCGACATTGGGCTTTTATTCCAACACAAAAGTTGTAGCTCTGATTTGTAGCTTTCCAACGCCTGCTCGTATGCGCAAACCTGATATCCAAAGCTTATGTTATGTCCTATAGAGTGAGAAAGGGTCCAAATGCAAATAATAAAATTATAATTCAATTTCGACCAAAAGTTTAGAAACAAACTAAAAATATTATTCTAAGCTATAAAAAGCTTTTAAAATTCCAAACTAAAAATTTAGAAACACGTGTCCAATTGCTATGATCACTCATCCCTGACATTTTTCTTATTATAAAGGATCAATTTTATTATTGTTGTCTTTGCAATGATTATTACACTTGTTGAAACGCTATCAATAAGGGTATAGTCAGCAAGAAGTCATTGATTACACTGATATATTTGCTCTAATTGCTAGGTTAAAAGCTATTCATATCCTACTCTCTTTTGTCACTTATAATTACATTACATTATTTCAAATAGATGTCAAAGTGCTTTTCTAAATGAGTATATAAGTGAAGGAGTCTATGTTAAGCAACCCCCTGGTTGAAAATCACATTTTTTTTTATTGAACTTCAAGTTGGACTCTCAACACGTTTACATTTCCCTCATTTGTCACAACCTAGTATTTATTTATTCCTCCTTCCTCTCTCTGGTCTTTATCTGGTGATGATAACTGTAAGACCCATAATTTTAAAGTATACTTTATGTATTTTTGTGTATTTTGGATATTGGCTCGGAGGCTTTTTAGCCAAAGTTATTAATATTTTGGAGTTTATATGACCAAAAAGATATTTTGATGCCGATTAGAATTACTCGTCGATGAATAAATTAAATTAGCTGCGGTGAATCTTTTACGAAGAATTTAATGCGTTATGGGTGAAATGGTAATTTAACAAATATCTAGATATTTTGAGATATTTGTTAAAAGTAATTAATATAAATATAGAAAGAAGAGAAAATAGAAAAGAAGGAAAAAGAAAGAAAGGAAAAGGAAAGGAAAGAAAGGCAAAAGAAAGAAAACGTAACATTTTCCTTCTTCTTCCTCTGCCTTGCGCTCACCCTCCATC
>NW_027339874.1:0-2267 GCF_000331145.2 Cicer arietinum | reverse complement strand
TTTCACATTTTTGGATGTTATTGTTATATTTTGAACAACAAAGAAAACCTTGGAAAGTTTGATGCAAAATCTGACAAAGCTCTATTTTTGGGTAACTCAACCGATTCTAAAGGTATCGTGTTTTTAATCTAAAAACTGAAATTATTGAAATCAACATTCATATATTATTTGATGAATTTGATGATCTTAATTTGAGTAAAAGAGATGATGAAGAAGAAGAACATTTTGGGCAACAACGGCAAAATGTTCCCCAGGAAACCCAAATTGATAAACAATCTTCGTCTCATTGTCTTCATAAAAGCTGGAGAACGATTAGTGATCATCCTCAAAATCAAATCATTGGAGATACAACTGATGGAATTAGAACCATAATGTCATTCAATGATGATGTCAACAACAACATGGAAATGATGTCCCAAATTGAACCAAAATCAATCAAAGAAACCATAGTTGATCAATCTTGGATTGAAGCAATGAAGAAAGAACTTCTTCAAATTGAAAAGAATGAAGTCTAAACTCTTGTTCCGAATCCACAAGATGAAACCATCATAGGAACAAGATGGGTATTCCGAAACAAGCTAGATAAAGAAGGTAAGGTTGTAAGAAACAAAGTAAGGTTGGTTGCTCAAGGTTACAATCAACAAGAAGGTATAGACTATGATGAAACCTTTGCTCCAGTTGAAAGGTTAGAAGCCATACGAATTCTTCTTGCAAATGCATCTCATAAACTTATCAAACTTTTTCAAATGGATGTTAAAAGTGCATTCTTAAATGGTTTTTTAAATAAACAAGTTTATGTAAAACAATCTTCTAATTTTTTAAATGAACAAGTTTATGCAACGCTGATTATGCGGAAAATAAAATTGAAGGAAAAACAACAAGTGGAGCATGTAAGTTTCTTGGAGAAGCATTAGTAAGTTGGTCGTGTAGAAAAAAAAAAACACGATTGCTTTATCAACAACCAAAGTTGAATATATCTCAGTTGTGAACTGTTGTTCTCAAGTTCTCTGGATAAAAAATCAAATTGAAGACTTCTCCGTTAGTTATTCAAGTATTCCAATTTACTATGATAACACTAGTGCTATAAATCTTTCGAAAAATCCTATTCAGCATTCTAGATCCAAACACATTGAAATAAACCACTATTTTGTTCGTGATCATATTAATACAATGAAAGTTGAATTAATCTTTATTGATACTCAAAAACAACTTGTAGATATTTTTACAAAACCTCTAGGAAAGTTTCAACTTTATCAAAGAAAAATATCAAAAATCCAATCAAGTTGCATTAATTTTTTTTTTTGCATAAAAGGAGAACGTTCATTAGTCTTCGTTCTTACTCATCATTCTCTATTTTTTCGCTCATCAATCTTCGTTTTTTCTTCACAAAAACATAAAAGTACTTTTTGCGTGGCATTAATTACGTGTGTTCATTTGTTTGCAAAAGTACACTGCCACACTGTTACTACATATTTTCCCGTTCCATATTCTCCTTTTTTTCCAACAACCATCAGTCACCTCACCTTCCCTCCACAAACATCAAAACTGCAACTTCAATCATCATGATCTTTCATCTTCTATAAAACTGATTTTTCATCTTCCAAACTGAAACTTCATCCTCTCCAAAAATTCTTTTTGTTTCTCCGAAAACAACAACTCTTAAATGGCTAGAACGAAAAATGTATGTGCGCAAATTGTTATAAAAATTGTTATAAAAATTATAGTTTTTTTATCATAAAAAAGGGGGTGGTTTTTGGAACAGGAAAATTAGAACAATAAATAGTAACTTTGTTATCAATAAATAGTTTTGTTATTGCACACAAAATTTCACTAAGTATATAGAAATTAGAATAGGAAAGTAGGAGGAAACAACTAGAGGATACCCCTAATAAAAGTCACCATATGATACCACCACCAGAGGATATCACTAGAGGATACTGTTATATGATACCATCACCAGAGGATACCGCCAAAAAATGTCACAAGAGGAAGTGAAAAGGTTATAGGAAACTAAATCAATTCAGTCAAATCCATGCGTTGGAAAAGTTCGTGAATCTACCTCTGATAGCATGCTTTTGGTTGGTTTGCATGTTTTTGTGTCTACCTCTGAAGGCTGAAGCGTGCTTTTGATTTGCATGCCTATGACGAGTCAATTTGTATGTCTGCCTCTAAAGATTCTACGTCTGCCTCTGATGAATTATGTGCCTCTGAAGATTCAACATGCCCCTGATTAATAGTAACTCCAACATGCCTCTGATTAACAGTAA
>NW_027339873.1:2609-3382 GCF_000331145.2 Cicer arietinum | reverse complement strand
TCCGTACCGTTTACCGAGGTGCCACCCATCCCGGGTCTGCACAACTTACCAAAACATACAAACATAAACGAGACACTAAGAGCTTCCCCATTCTTAATTCTCGTCTAACTTAAACCAGGGCGTAGTCTCTCACGGACAAACCCCTGCGCAGTCTCTCACGGACAAACGCAATTCCTGCAGGAACGTAAGTCGTAAACGTACTACCTATCACGGGTCCGTACTGTTTACCGAGGTGCCACCTATCCCGGGTCAGCACAACTTACCAAACACAATTCCCTCAGGAACGTAAGTCGTAAACGTACTACCTATCACGGGTCCGTACTATTTACCGAGGTGCCACCTATCCCGGGTCAGCACAACTTACCAAACACAATTCCCTCAGGAACGTAAGTCGTAAACGTACTACCTATCACGGGTCCGTACTGTTTACCGAGGTGCCACCCATCCCGGGTCAGCACAACTTACCAAAACATACACGAGTAAACGAGACATTAAGAGATTCCCCATTCTTAATTCTCATCTAACTTAAACCAGGGCGTAGTCTCTCACGGACAAACCCCTGCGCAGTCTCTCACGGACAAACGCAATTCCCGCAGGAACGTAAGTCGTAAACGTACTACCTATCACGGGTCCGTACCGTTTACCGAGGTGCCACCTATCCCGGGTCAGCACAACTTACCAAAACATACACGAGTAAACGAGACATTAAGAGATTCCCCATTCTTAATTCTCATCTAACTTAAACCAGGGCGTAGTCTCTCACAGACAAACCC
>NW_027339873.1:0-2085 GCF_000331145.2 Cicer arietinum | reverse complement strand
CCCACATTAAGTAAATAAGACATCAAGAGATTCCCCATTCTTAATACTCATTTAACTTAATGGTTTTCAAATTCCACACACAACAAACTCAAACAAATTCTCACATCAAAACACATCAATTCATTTATTCACAAGATCCAATCATACACATATCAAATTTCATCAATATCAATTAAGAGCATGTCAAAAACAACGAACACAAATCGACACAATCCACTACTCAAAACACACAAGTTTCATTTACTCAAAATCTTACATACGTGAGGTAAATTCATTTTTCCCAAAACAATACTCCAATCCTAACACAATTCGTTTCCACACAACCACAGATAAGGCCCTAGATGCAAACTAAAAGTTTGGAAGGAGCCCTTACCTTCGCGTTAACTCTAACGTGCGTTTCCGGTACCGCGAGCAAATCCGGTAAAAATCTCCGCTCGCAACGTCGCCTCCAAATTGGTCCCCTAGCACCGTAGCGTGGTAGTGAGAAATTTCCCTTCTATCTCTTCGAGAAATGAAGCTTGGATCTAGAAGAAACGGAGGGGTTTGTGTTTGAATCTCAAATACCGTTTTTCTTCGTTTTCGGATCAAAGAGGAAGAGTGGAGTTGCGAAACCTTTGTTCTAACTCTCACCCAACCTTGGGTTACTAGTTTTGAAGAAAAGAAAGCGACGAAAATGAAAACGGGAGAAGGAGGGAGAAATGGCCGCGGTTGGCAGAGGAAGAAGATGGAAAATCAGATTTTCCTTCCTTCCTTTTTCCTTTCTTTGTTTTTCCTTCCTTTCTATTTCCTTCTTTCCTTTATATAACCTTTTCTTTTCCTTTTCCTTCCTTCTAATTTCCTTCCTTTCTATTCTCTCCAAGCAAACATATATATATTAAATATAACTTAACAAATATCTCAAAATGTCTAGATATTTGTTAAATTACCATTTCACCCGTAATGCATTAAATTCTCCGTAAAGGATTTACCGCACTTAATTTAAATTTATTTATCGACGAGTAATTCTAAACGGGGTCAAAATAACTTTTTGATCCTATACCCTCCATAATATTATTAACTTTGGCTAAAAAGCCTCTGAGCCAAAATACAAAACATATAAAATACATAAAGTGTACCTTAAAATTATGGGTCTTACATTCGAGATGACGGATTGTCAGGCAGAGTTGAAGCAAATCATGATGGCATGGAATTTGTAAAATGGTTCCAAGGACACATAAGCTATGTGTTGGTGTAAACTCGAAGATGATGAGTATGGATGGATTAACATTAGACTAATAAGGGATTTCAAGTAAAGATCTAAGTTGAGGACTTTTATTAAGAAAAGTATTAGATGTTTTCCTGGTAGATTTCAGGATGAAATAGGATGAAGTTTGACAATTGTCAAAGAGATGTGAACATCATGGAATTGTTGAGAAGATGAGGCTTCCATTTGGGATAACATTTGGTGCTTAGGTGTCAATGAAAGAGACTGGTATTGAAGTTAAGGGAGCGTTGCACTTTAGGAGTGAATACTCATTTGGATAGATAAAATACGCTTTGAGAAATTTGTGGAGCAGCACATAGAGATGTAGCTTATGACCATTAAAGATTGATGAAAGGAATTATCTCACCTATAACTCATACACTATTATTATAAAGGTATGCCAATGATATGAAGACATTACTTGAGTGCATGTCATGGGGATTGTTATTGTGTTCGTCAATCAAAGGAAGTTTGTGTGTCCCAAGTGGTATAGTCTTTGGCTTGTTTTCGAAAATATTTGAGGTAGTTTTGATCACCAAACATATGTGGGGATGAAATTATTAAATTTATAACTGGAATAACATACCGATAAGAACACTACAGTTTGACGTAGTTGTACGACTTAAGAAAAATCGAGGATTTGTGGACAAGGGAGAAATTTAGGAGTTCTCGGATGTAGTGATTGTTCTGTGCTCAGTGTGTTGGGGTCATTCTAAGTGTTTCAGTTTGGTACCAAATGGATGTTTCGTACCAAGTAGATGCCAATGAGACTACGTGACATAGGTATGGGATATTTTACTTCGTCGACAGGATCAAAGTTATAGGAAAATAAGGGAAATTCA
>NW_027339872.1:13504-14000 GCF_000331145.2 Cicer arietinum | reverse complement strand
AAGATGATCAGACCACTATGCAAAATAGCGGAGTCACTCTCGTAGCTTAAGCGATACATGTCTCAAATGCAAAAGACAAAAACCCAATATATTCAAATTTATCATATTTTGGGGTTATCGAGCGCATATGGGACTTAGACTACACAATGTTTCGTGTTCTCATATTTGCTTGCAAGTCGGTCGATAATAATAATGGCGGAAAATCAGCTAAAAAATTGGATATGATAAAATCAGTCGCTGTTGCTCCTAAAATAAGCCAGTCATGCCTTGCTAAATACGGGGCGTGTCTTGACATCCAAGTAAAAAGGAATATGTGCAGCAACGAAGATTCACGCATCGTGACCATGAATGTTAAAAAATAAATGAAAAATTAAGTATTGCATAAAATTTAATTATTTTTTAATAGAATTTATTTTTGGTACCTATCAACATAACTATAATTCAATTGCACAAATAATTAGTTAAAACTTTTAAATACCTAAAATTGATTTAAAGT
>NW_027339872.1:12274-13176 GCF_000331145.2 Cicer arietinum | reverse complement strand
TTATAAAATTATTTTACAATTATTTATAATAAATTTATAATTTATAAATTATTTTACAATTTGATAATAATTTATAATTTATATTATTATCAAATTATTTTATAAGTTATTTTATAATAAATTTATAAATTATTTTAAAGTATTATTAGTCATTTACGAATTGTATTAATTTATATTATGAGTCATTAAATTCAATGAAAAAAACCACCTAATCACTTATAAATATCGACATAAATGCTATTTATCTAATTCTCCTTACAATTATATTTTTCCACTTATAGTGAGTAATGATTTTATACGTTAAAAATTCAATTACTCATTAATGTCAATCCATTTAATATTACTTTCAATTTATGTCAATCCATTTTTTTAGTAACAATTTATAAAATAAAAATATATATTCTATTAGACATAAAAAACACAAATTTATTAAAAATAATCATAAAATACGAATATATAAAAAATTATTAAAAAAGTTACTTCCAATTATTAAAATAAACAAATTTATTTAAAATTATAATATATATGAATATATTAAAAAATATAATGAACCAGGTTTACTATATATGTGTTCAGAAAAAATATATTAACACTAAATTTTTATCAATTAAATCATATATTTATAATTGAATACTATTTTTTATTTTAATTTTCCTTATTATAATGAGAATTTGAATGTTAAAAAATAAATGAAAAATTAAGTATGGCATAAAATTAAATTATTTTTTAATAGAATATATTTTTGGTACCTATCAACATAATTATAATTCAATTGCACAAATAATTAGTTAAAACTTTTAAATACCTAAAATTGATTTAAAGTATAAGCAAATCTTTCATCTTTAATAAAATAAATTTCAAACTCTTGATGAAATATATATTTAATAACATTTTTTAAAATA
>NW_027339872.1:10774-11239 GCF_000331145.2 Cicer arietinum | reverse complement strand
CTTCTTTCTCTATATTTCACACTTCCCTTCACTAAAATTATAATTTAATGGTTCTTAACATTTAAGAGATCAACTACATGATAGGAACGCCTATGGTCACATGCATGCTCACTCACTCTCTTCCTCGATATATACCATTTATTATTTGCTCTACATACCAATTTTCTTCTCTTATATTTTGTTTCTCTTTACATATATCCATCTATATATACTACAAACCTCTTTCTACATTATCTATATATAACTCTTGCTTAATTTCCTTCTACACTACAAATAATTAACCTTTTGCTTGCTTTCACTCCACTTCCTATCCTTCTACTCTTCAATTGGTAGCCAAATACTAATTCCTTTTTTAATTCATATGTAACCCACATACCACTACTGAATTATGCTAATTTGTGATATGGTTTTTTGTGATGTGAGAAACACTAATTCATTTCCTAATTGGTTTCCAATAATTTTTCC
>NW_027339872.1:0-774 GCF_000331145.2 Cicer arietinum | reverse complement strand
ATGCATCATTATATTTTTTATCGACAGAAGTTTTGGCTAGTTCTAAAACCTGGCTATTGTTTTCCCATTTTTTTTTTGAACTTGAACTGAATTGCATTCCTAATTTGAACTGGTGGTAACTTTCTCTGCACTAATCTTTACAGGTCCATAAACTAGTTTACCAGTAACAGTTAAGAGTTTCTAGCACAATGAACTTATATGTAATAATAACAACTTCTGTGTTGCATAACAGTATTAGTGTAATACCATCTTAAATTCATGCATGGATGATCAATGATCATCCCAATGATCACTTTGAAGTCAGAATTATAAACAATACGGGTGGTTTGATGTGTTTTTTTATAAGTGGTTTCTTATATTGGTTTTGTGGTGCACAGGAAAAAACTGATGACAATGCTCCAATGCCTACCTTTTTTCACTTCCTTGCTTTACTTGCCTTCAAGATATTTGCAGACGAGCAGGTTTGGTCCTTGTGCTTTAAATTCATATACAAACTTGTTCCGTATTGACTAGTGTTGTTAAATAGTGCGTTGTAGTGCTATAGTGTAGCAAAATTTGAAGAAGTTGCTATTGTTCTGCGATTTGCTATTTAGTACAAAATGTTGTCAACTATATACCACTATTGTATAGCGCAATTTGAACGAATTGCTATTTTCCGCAATCTGCAACTGACAACATTGATACTGATACTATTTCTTTTTTATTTTGCTTAAATTTCTATGCAGGTGGATGTTTGCATAATGGAGGTTGGATTAGGTGGAAAATACGATGCCA
>NW_027339871.1:15797-16345 GCF_000331145.2 Cicer arietinum | reverse complement strand
ATCTTCTGGTACGAAAATACATATTTTGGTTTATTTTTGTCCAAGGGTACGAAAATCGCCCTAAAGATCCAGATGAAATCGAGGAGCAGGAGACTCTTAAAGCATTCTTCCTCAAAATTTATAACTGTGTTTCGGGTTCCGCTAGATTTCAAACCCTAGCCATCGTTTGGCCCAAAAATACGATTTTCGATCCATTTTGGTCGGGTGGTACGAAAATCGCCCGGAAAGACTAGATGAAATCGAGGACTGGGAGACCCTTATAGCATTCTTCTCCTAAATTTATTATTGTGTTTCAGGTTCCGCGTCATATTTCAAACACTAGCCATTGTCTTGTTCGAAAATACGGATTTCGATCCCTTTGGGTCGTTCTGGTACGAAAATCCCCCGAAACGTCCAGTTGAAATCGAGGACCGGGAGACCATTATAGCATTCTTCTCCAAAATTTATAACTATGTTACAAGTTCCGCGCCAGATTTCAAACACTAGCCATAGTCTGGTCCGAAAATTCAGATTTTGGTCCATTTTTGTCGAGGGGTACGAAAATCCCC
>NW_027339871.1:10328-14064 GCF_000331145.2 Cicer arietinum | reverse complement strand
TCTTGTGCATCCAATAAGTTCATTTTTGTCATTTGATGAACATTTAGGTCATTTTCGTCCTCCCTAGGTTTATTCTAGTCCGAATAGGGTTTTTAACCAATCGTGTGCATCCATGAGGGGTGTTTGTGTCATTGGATGAACATTTAGGTCATTTTCGTCCTCCCTTGGCTTATTCTTGTCCTATTAGGGTTTTTAATCGATCTTGTGCATCCTATAGGTGTGTTTGTGTCATTGGATGAACATTTAGGTCCTTTTCGTACCCCTAAGACTTATTCTCGTTCAATTAGAGCTTTTAACCAATCTTGTGCATCCAATAAGTTCATTTGTGTCATTGGATGAACATTTAGGTCATTTTCATCCCCCCAAGACTTATTCTTGTTCAATTAGGGGTTTTAATCAATCTTGTGCATCCAATAAGTTCATTTGTGTCATTGGATGAACATTTAGGTTATTTTCGTCCTCCCTAGGTTTATTCTAGTCCATATAGGGTTTTTAACCAATCATGTGCATCCAGTAGGTGTGTTTGTGTCATATGACGAACATTTAGGCCATTTTCGTCCTCCCTAGGCTTAATATTGTCCAATTAGGATTTTGAAACAATCTTGTGCATCCAATAGGTGTGTTGGTGTCATTGGAAGAACATTCAGGTCATTTTCGTCCTCCCTTGGCATATTCTTGTCCAATTAGGGTTTCAACCAATCGTGTGCGTCCAATCGGTGTGTTTGTGTCATTGGATTTACATTTACATCATTTTCGTCCTCGGTAGGTTTATTCTATTCCAATTAGGGTTTTTAATCAATCTTGTGCATCCAATAAGTTCATTTGGGTCATTGAACGAACATTTAGGTCATTTTTGTCGCCCCAAGGATTATTCTTGTTCAATTAGGGTTTTTAACCAATCTTGTGTATCCAATAAGTTCATTTGTGTCATTGGATTAACATTTAGGTCATTTTCATCCTCAGTAGGTTTTTTCTAATCCATATAGGGTTTATAACCAATCTTGTGCATCCAATAGATGTGTTTGTGTCATTGGATGAACATTTAGGTCATTTTCATCCTCCCTAGACTTATTCTTGTTCAATTAGGGTTTTTAACCAATCTTGTGCATCCAATAGGTGTCTTTGTGTCATTGGATGAACAATTTGGTCATTTTTGTCCTCCATTAGCTTATTGTTGTCCAATTTGGGTTTTTAACCAATCTTGTGCATCCAATAGGTGTGTTTGTGTCATTGGATGAACATTTAGGTCATTTTCGTCCTCCCTATACTTATTCTTGTCCAATTAAAATTTTTAACCGATCTTGTGCATCCAATAAGTTCATTTGTGTCAATGGATGAACATTTAGGTAATTTTCGTCCCTCATAGGTTAATTCTAGTCCAATTAGGGTTTTTAACCAATCTTGTGCATCCAATAGGTGCGTTTGTGTCATTGGATGAACAGTTAGGTCATTTTCGTGCTCACTAGACTTATTCTTGTCCAATTAGGGTTTTTAACCAATCTTGTGCATCCAATAAGTTCATTTGTGTCATTGGATGAACATTTAGGTCATTTTCGTCCTCCCTATACTTATTCTTGTCCAATTAAAAATTTTAACCAATCTTGTGCATCCAATAAGTTCATTTGTGTCATTGGATGAACATTTAGGTCATTTTCGTCCTCCCTATACTTATTCTTGTCCAATTAAAAATTTTAACCAATCTTGTGCATCCAATAAGTTCATTTGTGTCATTGGATGAACATTTAGGTCATTTTCGTCCTCCCTATACTTATTCTTGTCCAATTAAAAATTTTAACCAATCTTGTGCATCCAATAAGTTCATTTGTGTCATTGGATGAACATTTAGGTCATTTTCGTCCTCCCTATACTTATTCTTGTCCAATTAAAAATTTTAACCAATCTTGTGCATCCAATAAGTTCATTTGTGTCATTGGATGAACATTTAGGTCATTTTCGTCCTCCCTATACTTATTCTTGTCCAATTAAAAATTTTAACCAATCTTGTGCATCCAATAAGTTCATTTGTGTCATTGGATGAACATTTAGGTCATTTTCGTCCTCCCTATACTTATTCTTGTCCAATTAAAAATTTTAACCAATCTTGTGCATCCAATAAGTTCATTTGTGTCATTGGATGAACATTTAGGTCATTTGCATCCTCCCTAGGTTTATTCTAGACCAATTAGGGTTTATAACCAATCGTGTGAATCCAATAGGGGTGTTTGTGTCGTTGGATGAATATTTAGGTCATTTTCGTCCTCCCTTGGCTTATTCTATTCCAATTAGGGGTTTTAACCAATCTTGTGCATCCAATAGGTGTGTTTGTGTCATTGGATGAACATTTAGGTCATTTTAGTCCTCCCGAGGTTTATTCTAGTCCAATTAGGGTTTTTAACCAATCTTGTGCATCCAATATCTGCATCCAATAAGTTCATTTGTGTCATTGGATGAACATTTAGGTCATTTTAGTCCTCCCGAGGTTTATTCTAGTCCAATTAGGGTTTTTAACCAATCTTGTGCATCCAATATCTGCATCCAATAAGTTCATTTGTGTCATTGGATGAACATTTAGGTCATTTTAGTCCTCCCGAGGTTTATTCTAGTCCAATTAGGGTTTTTAACCAATCTTGTGCATCCAATATCTGCATCCAATAAGTTCATTTGTGTCATTGGATGAACATTTAGGTCATTTTAGTCCTCCCGAGGTTTATTCTAGTCCAATTAGGGTTTTTAACCAATCTTGTGCATCCAATATCTGCATCCAATAAGTTCATTTGTGTCATTGGATGAACATTTAGGTCATTTTAGTCCTCCCGAGGTTTATTCTAGTCCAATTAGGGTTTTTAACCAATCATGTGCATCCAGTAGGTGTGTTTGTGTCATATGACGAACATTTAGGCCATTTACGTCCTCCCTAGGCTTAATATTGTCCAATTAGGATTTTGAAACAATCTTGTGCATCCAATAGGTGTGTTGGTGTCATTGGAAGAACATTCAGGTCATTTTCGTCCTCCCTTGGCATATTCTTGTCCAATTAGGGTTTCAACCAATCGTGTGCGTCAAATCGGTGTGTTTGTGTCATTGGATTTACATTTACATCATTTTCGTCCTCGGTAGGTTTATTCTATTCCGATTAGGGTTTTTAATCAATCTTGTGCATCCAATAAGTTCATTTGGGTCATTGGACGAACATTTAGGTCATTTTCGTCGCCCCAAGGATTATTCTTGTTCAATTAGGGTTTTTAACCAATCTTGTGTATCCAATAAGTTCATTTGTGTCATTGGATTAACATTTAGGTCATTTTCATCCTCAGTAGGTTTTTTCTAATCCATATAGGGTTTATAACCAATCTTGTGCATCCAATAGGTGTGTTTGTGTCATTGGATGAACATTTAGGTCATTTTCATCATCCCTATACTTATTCTTGTCCAATTACAGTTTTTAACCAATCTTGTGCATCCAATAAGTTCATTTGTGTCAATTGATGAACATTTAGGTCATTTTCGTCCTCCCAAAGCTTATTCTAGTCCAATTATGGTTTTAAACCAACATTGTGCATCCAATAGGCGTGTTTGTGTTATTGGATGACCATTTAGGTAATTTTCGTCATCCCTTGGCTTATTCTTGTCCAATAATGGTTTTTAACCAATCTTGTGCGTCCAATAGGTGTGTTTGTGTCATTGGATGAACATTTATGTCATTTTTGTCCTCCATAGGTTTATTCTATTCCAATTA
>NW_027339871.1:0-10168 GCF_000331145.2 Cicer arietinum | reverse complement strand
TTTCGTCCTCCCTAAGCTTATTCTTGTGCAATAAAGGTTTTTAACCAATCTAGTGCATCCAATAGATGTGTTTGTGTCATTGGATGAACATTTAGGTCATTTTCATCCTCCCTAGACTTATTCTTGTTCAATTAGGGTTTTTAACCAATCTTGTGCATCCAATAGTTGTCTTTGTGTCATTGGATGAACAATTTGGTCATTTTTGTCCTCCATTAACTTATTGTTGTCCAATTTGGGTTTTTAACCAATCTTGTGCATCCAATAAGTTCATTTGTGTCAATGGATGAACATTTAGGTCATTTTCGTCCTCCCTATACTTATTCTTGTCCAATTAAAAATTTTAACCGATCTTGTGCATCCAATAAGTTCATTTGTGTCAATGGATGAACATTTAGGTAATTTTCGTCCCCCATAGGTTAATTCTAGTCCAATTAGGGTTTTTAACCAATCTTGTGCATCCAATAGGTGCGTTTGTGTCATTGGATGAACAGTTAGGTCATTTTCGTGCTCACTAGACTTATTCTTGTCCAATTAGGGTTTTTAACCAATCTTGTGCATCCAATAAGTTCATTTGTGTCATTGGATGAACATATAGGTCATTTTCGTCCCCCATAGTCTTATTCTTGTTCAATTAGGGTTATTAACCAATCTTGTGCATCCAATAAGTTCATTTGTGTCATTGGATGAACATATAGGTCATTTTCGTCCCCCATAGTCTTATTCTTGTTCAATTAGGGTTATTAACCAATCTTGTGCATCCAATAAGTTCATTTGTGTCATTGGATGAACATATAGGTCATTTTCGTCCCCCATAGTCTTATTCTTGTTCAATTAGGGTTATTAACCAATCTTGTGCATCCAATAAGTTCATTTGTGTCATTGGATGAACATATAGGTCATTTTCGTCCCCCATAGTCTTATTCTTGTTCAATTAGGGTTATTAACCAATCTTGTGCATCCAATAAGTTCATTTGTGTCATTGGATGAACATATAGGTCATTTTCGTCCCCCATAGTCTTATTCTTGTTCAATTAGGGTTATTAACCAATCTTGTGCATCCAATAAGTTCATTTGTGTCATTGGATGAACATATAGGTCATTTTCGTCCCCCATAGTCTTATTCTTGTTCAATTAGGGTTATTAACCAATCTTGTGCATCCAATAAGTTCATTTGTGTCATTGGATGAACATATAGGTCATTTTCGTCCCCCATAGTCTTATTCTTGTTCAATTAGGGTTATTAACCAATCTTGTGCATCCAATAAGTTTATTTGTGTCATTGGATGAACATTTAGGTAATTTTCGTCCCCCCTAGGCTAATTCTAGTCCAATTAGGGTTTTTAACCAATCTTGTGCATCCAATAGGTGCGTTTGTGTCATTGGATGAACAGTTAGGTCATTTTCGTGCTCACTAGACTTATTCTTGTCCAATTAGGGTTTTTAACCAATCTTCTGCATTCAATAATTTAATTTGTGTCATTGGATGAAAATATAGGTCATTTTTGTCCCCCATAGTCTTATTCTTGTTCAATTAGGGTTATTAACCAATCTTGTGCATCCAATAAGTTAATTTGTGTAATGGGATTAACATTTAGGTCATCTTCGTCCTCTCTACGCTTATTCTAGTCCAGTTATGGTTTTAAACCAACATTGTGCATCCAAAAGGTGTGTTTGTGTCATTGGATGAACATTTAGGTCATTTTTCATCCTCCCTTGGCTTATTCTTGCCCAATTAGGGTTATTAACCAATCTTGTGCATCCAATAGGTGTGTTTGTGTCATTGGATGAACATTTAGGTCATTTTTCATCCTCCCTTGGCTTATTCTTGCCCAATTAGGGTTATTAACCAATCTTGTGCATCCAATAGGTGTGTTTGTGTCATTGGATGAACATTTAGGTCATTTTCGTCCTCCCTAGGTTTATTCTCGTCCAATTAGGGTTTTTAACTTATCATGTGCATCCAATAGGTGTGTTTGTGTCATTGGATGAACATTTAGGTCATTTTTCATCCTCCCTTGGCTTATTCTTGCCCAATTAGGGTTATTAACCAATCTTGTGCATCCAATAGGTGTGTTTGTGTCATTGGATGAACATTTAGGTCATTTTGGTGATCCCTAGACTTATTCTTGTCCAATTAGGGTTTTTAACAAATATTGTGCATCCACTAAGTTCATTTGTGTCCTTGGCTTGTCATTTCGGTCATTTTCCTCCTCAGAAAGGCTTATCCTTGTCCAATTAGGGTTTTTAAACAATCTTGTACATCTAATAGGTGTGTTTGTGTCATTGGATGAACATTTAGGTAATTTTCGTCCTCCTTATGCTTATTCTTGCCCAACTAAGGTTTTAACCAATCTTGTGCATCCAATAAGTTCATTTGTGTCATGGGATTAACATTTAGGTCATTTTTGTCCTCCCTAGTGTTATTCTTGTCCAATTATGGTTTTTAACCAACATTGTGCATCCAATAGGTGTGTTTGTGTCATTGGATGAACATTTATGTCATTTTTGTTCTCCATAGGTTTATTCTATTCCAATTAGGGGTTTTAACCAATCTTATGCGTCCAATAGGTGAGTTTGTGTTATTGGACGAACATTTAGCTAATTTACGTCCTTCCTAGAGTTATTCTTGTCCAATTAGGGTTTTTAACCAATTTTGTCCTCCCTAGTGTTATTCTTGTCCAGTTATGGTTTTAAACCAACATTGTGCATCCAATAGGTGTGTTTGTGTCATTGTATGAACATTTAGGTCATTTTCGTCCTCCCTTGGCTTATTCTTGTCCAATTATGGTTTTTAACCAATCTTGTGCGTCCAATACGTGTGTTTGTGTCATTGGATGAACACTTAGGTCATTTTCGTCATCCGTAGGTTTACTCTAGTCCAATTAGGGTTTTTTACCAATCGTGTGCATCCAATAGGTGTGTTTGTGTCTTTTTATGAACATTTAGATCATTTTCGTCCTCCCTAGATTTATTTTAGTCCAGTTAGGGTTTTTAACCAATCTTATGCATCAAATAAGTTCATTTGTGTCATTGGATGAACATTTTGGTCATTTTCGTCCTCCCTTGGTTTATTCTGGTCCAATTAGGTTTTTTAACCAATCTTGTGCATCCAATAGGTGTGTTTGTGATATTGGACGAACATTTAGGTCATTTTCGTCCCCCAAGTCTTATTCTATTTTTATTAGAGTTTTTAACCAATCTTGTGCGTCCAATAATTTCATTTGTGTCATTTGATGAACATTTAGGTCATTTTCTTCCGCCCTAGATTTAATCTAGTCCAATTAAGGTTTTTAACCAATCTTGTGCATCCAATATGTGTGTTTGTGTCATTGGATGAACATTTAGGTCATATTCCTCCTCCATATGCTTATTCTGGTCCAATTAGGGTTTTTAACCAATCTTGTGAATCCAATAAGTTAATTTGTGTAATGGGATTAACATTTAGGTCATCTTCGTCCTCTCTAGGCTTATTCTAGTCTAGTTATGGTTTTAAACCAACATTGTGCATCCAAAAGGTGTGTTTGTGTCATTGGATGAACATTTAGGTCATTTTCATCCTCCCTTGGCTTATTCTTGTCCAATTATGGTTTTTAACCAATCTTGTGCGTCCAATACGTGTGTTTGTGTCATTGGATGAACACTTAGGTCATTTTCGTCATCTGTAGGTTTACTCTAGTCCAATTAGGGTTTTTTACCAATCGTGTGCATCCAATAGGTGTGTTTGTGTCTTTTTATGAACATTTAGATCATTTTCGTCCTCCCTAGGTTTATTTTATTCCAGTTAGGGTTTTTAACCAATCTTATGCATCGAATAAGCTCATTTGTGTCATTGGATGAACATTTTGGTCGTTTTCGTCCTCCCTTGGTTTATTTTGGTGCAATTAGGATTTTTAACCAATCGTAAGGATCTAATAGGTGTGTTTGTGTCATTTGATGAACATTTAGGTCATTTTCGTCCTCCCTAGGTTTATTCTGGTCCAATTAGGTTTTTTAACCAATCTTGTGCATCCAATATATTCATTTGTGTCATTTGATGAACATTTAGGTCATTTTCGTCCCCCAAGGCTTATTCTATTTTTATTAGAGTTTTTAACCAATCTTGTGCATCCAATATATTCATTTGTGTCATTTGATGAACATTTAGGTCATTTTCTTCCGCCCTAGATTTAATCTAGTCCAATTAAGGTTTTTAACCAATCTTGTGCATCCAATAGGTGTGTTTGTGTCATTGGATGAACATTTAGGTCATTTTCGTCCTCCCTAGGTTTATTCTGGTCCAATTAGGGTTTTTAACCAATCTTGTGAATCCAATATGTTAATTTGTGTAATGGGATTAACATTTAGGTCATCTTCGTCCTCTCTAGGCTTATTCTAGTCCAGTTATGGTTTTAAACCAACATTGTGCATCCAAAAGGTGTGTTTGTGTCATTGGATGAGCACTTAGGTCATTTTCGTCCTTCCTTGGCTTATTCTTGTCCAATTATGGTTTTTAACCAATCTTGTGCGTCCAATACGTGTGTTTGTGTCATTGGATGAACACTTAGGTCATTTTCGTCCTTCCTTGGCTTATTCTTGTCCAATTATGGTTTTTAACCAATCTTGTGCGTCCAATACGTGTGTTTGTGTCATTGGATGAACACTTAGGTCATTTTCGTCCTTCCTTGGCTTATTCTTGTCCAATTATGGTTTTTAACCAATCTTGTGCGTCCAATACGTGTGTTTGTGTCATTGGATGAACACTTAGGTCATTTTCGTCATCCGTAGGTTTACTCTAGTCCAATTAGGGTTTTTTACCAAACGTGTGCATCCAATAGGTGTGTTTTTGTCTTTTTATGAACATTTAGATCATTTTCGTCCTCCCTAGGTTTATTTTAGTCCAGTTAGGGTTTTTAACCAATCTTATGCATCGAATAAGTTCATTTGTGTCATTGGATGAATTAACCAATCTTGTGCGTCCAATAGGTGTGTTTGTGTCATTGGATGAACACTTATGTCATTTTCGTCCTCCGTAGGTTTACTCTAGTCCAATTAGGGTTTTTACCAATCGTGTGCATCCTATACGTGTGTTGTGTCATTTTATGAACATTTAGATCATTTTCGTCCTCCCTAGGTTTATTTTAGTCCAGTTAGGGTTTTTAACCAATCTTATGCATCGAATAAGTTCATTTGTGTCATTGGATGAACATTTTGGTCATTTTCGTCCTCCCTTGGTTTATTTTGGTGCAATTAGGATTTTTAACCAATCGTAAGGATCCAATAGGTGTGTTTGTGTCATTTGATGAACATTTAGGTCATTTTCGTCCTCCCTAGGTTTATTTTAGTCCAGTTAGGGTTTTTAACCAATCTTGTGCATCCAATAGGTGTGTTTGTCCAATTAGGATTTTTAACCAATCTTGTGCATCCAATAGGTGTGTTTGTCCAATTAGGATTTTTAACCAATCTTCGTCCTCCCCAATGCTTATTCTATTTTTATTAGAGTTTTTAACCAATCTTGTGCATCCAATAAGTTCATTTGTGTCATTTGATGAACATTTAGGTCATTTTCTTCCGCCCTAGATTTAATCTAGTCCAATTAAGGTTTTTAACCAATCTTGTGCATCCAATAGGCGTGTTTGTGTCGTTGGATGAACATTTAGGTCATTTTCGTCCTCCTTAGGCTTAATATTGTCCAATTAGGATTTTAAAACAATCTTGTGCGTGCCATAGGTGTGTTTTTGTCATTGGATGAACATTTAGGTCATTTTCGTCCCCCCTAGGCTTATTCTAATCCAATTAGGGTTTTTAACCAATCTTGTGCATCCAATAAGTTCATTTGTGTCATTGGATGAACATTTAGGTCAGTTTCGTCCTCCCTAGGTTTATTCTAGTCCGATTAGGGTTTTTAACCAATCGTGTGCATCCAATAGGGGTGGTTGTGTTATTGGATGAACATTTAGGTCATTTTAGTCCTCCGTTGGTTTATTCTAATCCAATTAGGGTTTTTAACTAATCTTGTGCATCCAATAAGTTCATTTGTGTCATTGGATGAACATTTAGGTCATTTTCGTCCTCCCTAGACTCATTCTTGTCCATTTAGGCTTATTCTTGTCCAATTATGGTTTTAAACCAACATTGTGCATCCAATAGGTGTGTTTGTGTCATTGGATGAACGTTTAGGTCATTTTCGTCCTCCCTAGGCTTATTCTTGTCCAATTATGGTTTTAAACCAACATTGTGCATCCAATAGGTGTGTTTGTGTCATTGGATGAACGTTTAGGTCATTTTCGTCCTCCCTAGGCTTATTCTTGTCCAATTATGGTTTTAAACCAACATTGTGCATCCAATAGGTGTGTTTGTGTCATTGGATGAACGTTTAGGTCATTTTCGTCCTCCCTAGGCTTATTCTTGTCCAATTATGGTTTTAAACCAACATTGTGCATCCAATAGGTGTGTTTGTGTCATTGGATTAACATTTAGGTCATTTTTGTCGTCCGTTGGCTTATTCTATTTCAATTAGGGTTTTTAACCAATCTTACGCATCCAATAGGTGTGTTTGTGTCATTGGATGAACGTTTAGGTCATTTTCGTCCTCCCTAGACTTATTCTTGTCCAATTAGGGTTTTTAACCATTCTTGTGCATCCAATAAGTTCATTTGTGTCATTGGATGACCATTTAGGTCATTTTCGTCCTCCCTAGGTTTATTCTATTCCGATTAGGGTTTTTACCCAATCTTGTGCATCCAATAAGTTCATTTGTGTCATTGGATGAACATTTAGGTCATTTGCGTCCTCCGTAGGTTTATTCTAGACCAATTAGAGTTTTTAACCAATCAGGTGCATCCAATAGGTACGTTTGTGTCATCGGATGAACATTTAGGTCATTTTCGTTCCCCCTTGGCTTATTCTTGTCCAATTAGGGGTTTTAACCAATCTTGTGCATCCAATAGGTGTGTTTGGGTCATTGGATGAACATTTAGATCATTTCCGTCCTCCCTTGGCTTATTCTTGTCCAATTAGGGTTTTTAACCAATCTTGTGCATCAAATAGGTGCGTTTGTGTCATTGAATGAATAGTTAGGCCATTTTCCTGTTCACTAGACTTATTCTTGTCGAATTAGGGTTTTTAACCAATCTTCTGCATCCAATAAGTTCATTTGTGTCATTGGATGAACATATAGGTCATTTTCGTCCCCCATAGTCTTATTCTTGTCCAATTAGGGTTATTAACTAATCTTGTGCATCCAATATGTGTGTTTGTGTCATTGGATGAACATTAAGGTCATATTCGTCCTCCATATGCTTATTCTTGTCCAATTAGGGTTTTTAATCAATCTTGTGAATCCAACAAGTTAATTTGTGTAATGGGAATAACATTTGGGTCATTTTCGTCCTCCCTAGGCTTATTCTTGTTCAATTATTGTTTTAAACCAACATTTTTCATCCAATAGGTGTCTTTGTGTCATTGGATGAACATTGAGGTCATTTTTGTCCCCCTAGGTTTAATCTTGTACAATTAGGGTTTTTAACCAATCTTGTGCATCCAATAAGTTCATTTGTGTCATTAGATGAACATTTAAGTCATTTTCGTCCTCCCTAGGTTTATTCTAGTCCAATGAGGGTTTTTAACCAATCGTGTGCATCCAACACGTGTGTTTGTTTTATTGGACAAACATTAATGTCGTTTTCTTCCTCCCTTGGCTTATTCTTGTCCAATTAATGTTTTTAGCCAATCTTGTGCACCCAATATGTGTGTTTGTGTCATTGGATGAACATTTAGGTCACTTTCGTCCTCCCTAGACTTATTCTTGTTCAATTAGGGTTTTTAACCAATCTTGTGCATCCAATAGGTGTGTTTGTGTCGTTGGATGATCATTTAGGTCATTTTCGTCCTCCCTTGCCTTATTCTTGTCCAATTAAGGTTTTTTACCAATCTTGTGCATCCAATAGGTGTGTTTGTGTCGTTGGATGATCATTTAGGTCATTTTCGTCCTACCTTGGCTTATTCTTGTCCAATTAAGGTTTTTTACCAATCTTGTGCATCCAATAAGTTCATTTGTGTCATGGGATTAACATTTAGGTCATGTTTTTCCTCCCTAGGCTTATTCTTGTCAAATTATGGTTTTAAACCAACATTGTGCGTCCAATAGGTGTGTTTGTGTCATTGGATGAACATTTAGGTCATTTTCGTCCTCCCTATGCTTATTCTTGTCCAATTAGGGTTTTTAACCAATCTTGTGCATGCAATAAGTTCATTTGTGTCATTGGATGAACATTTAGGTCATTTTCGTCCTCCCTATGCTTATTCTTGTCCAATTAGGGTTTTTAACCAATCTTGTGCATGCAATAAGTTCATTTGTGTCATTGGATGAACATTTAGGTCATTTTCGTCCTCCCTATGCTTATTCTTGTCCAATTAGGGTTTTTAACCAATCTTGTGCATGCAATAAGTTCATTTGTGTCATTGGATGAACATTTAGGTCATTTTCGTCCTCCCTATGCTTATTCTTGTCCAATTAGGGTTTTTAACCAATCTTGTGCATGCAATAAGTTCATTTGTGTCATTGGATGAACATTTAGGTCATTTTCGTCCTCCCTATGCTTATTCTTGTCCAATTAGGGTTTTTAACCAATCTTGTGCATGCAATAAGTTCATTTGTGTCATTGGATGAACATTTAGGTCATTTTCGTCCTCCCTATGCTTATTCTTGTCCAATTAGGGTTTTTAACCAATCTTGTGCATCCAATAGGTGTGTTTGTGTCATTGGATGAACATTTAAGTCATTTTTATCCTCCCTTGGCATAATCTTGTCCAATTATGGTTTTTAACCAATCTTGTGCATCCAATAGGTGTGTTTGGGTCATTGGATGAACCTTTACGTCATTTTCGTCCTCCCTAGGTTTATTCTATTCTTATTAGGGTTTTTAACCAATGTTGTGCATCCAATAGGTGTGTTTGTGTCATTGGATGAACAATTAAGTCATTTTCGTCCTCCCTAGACTTATTCTTGTCCAATTGGGGTTTTTAACCAATCTTGTGCATCCAATAAGTTCATTTGTGTCATTGGATGAACATTTAGGTCATTTTCGTCCTCCCTATGCTTATTCTTGTCCAATTAGGGTTTTTAACCAATCTTGTGCATCCAATAAGTTCATTTGTGTCATGGGATTAACATTTAGGTCATTTCCGCCCTCCCTAGGCTTATTCTTGTCCAGTTATGGTTTTAAACCAACATTGTGCATCCAATAGGTGTGTTTGTGTCATTGGATGAACATTTAAGTCATTTTCATCCTCCCTTGGCATATTCTTGTCCAATTATGGTTTTTAACCAATCTTGTGCATCCAATAGCTGTTTTTGTGTCCTTGGATAAACATTTAGGCCATATTCGTCCTCCCTTGGCTTATTCTTGTCCAATTATGGTTTTTCACCAATCTTTTGCTTCCAAAAGGTGTGTTTGGGTCATTGGATGAACCTTTACGTCATTTTCGTCCTCCCTAAGTTTATTCTATTCTTATTAGGGTTTTTAACCAATGTTGTGCATCCAATAGGTGTGTTTGTGTCATTGGATGAACAATTAAGTCATTTTCGTCCTCCCTAGACTTATTCTTGTCCAATTGGGGTTTTTAACCAATCTTGTGCATCCAATAAGTTCATTTGTGTCATTGGATGAACATTTAGGTCATTTTCGTCATCCCTAGGTTTATCCTAGTCCAACTAAGGTTTTTAACCAATTGTGTGCATCCAATAGGTGTGTTTGTGTCATTTGATGAACATTTAGGTCATTTTGTTCCTCCCTAGACTTATTCTAGTCCAATTACGGTTTTTAATCAATCTTGTGCATCCAATTGGTGTGTTTGTGTCGTTGGATGAACATTTAGGTCATTTTCGTCCTCCCTTGGCTTATTCTTGTCCAATTAGAGTTTTAACCAATCTTGTGCGTCCAATAGGTGTGTTTGTGTCATTGGAAGAACATTTAGGTTGGTTTTCGCCCTCCCTAGGTTTATCCAACACCAACTAGGGTGTGTAACTAATCTTATGCATCCAATAGGTGTGTATGTGTCATTGGATGAACATTTAGGTCTTTTTCGTGATCCCTAGACTTATTCTTGTTCAAATAGGGTTTTTAAGCAACATTTTGCATCCAATAGGTGTTTTTGTGTCATTGGATAAACATTTAGGCCATTTTCGTCC
>NW_027339870.1:16929-17646 GCF_000331145.2 Cicer arietinum | reverse complement strand
AGGACGAAAATGACCTAAATGTTCATCCAATTACACAAATGAACTTATTGGATGCACAACGTTGGTTCAAAACCCTAATTGGACAAGAACTAGCCTAGGGAGGACGAAAATGACCTAAATGTTCATCCAATGACACAAACACACCTATTGGATGCACAAGATTGGTTAAAAACCCTAATTGGACAAGAATTAGCCTAGGGAGGACAAAAATGATCTAAATGTTCATGCAATTACACAAATGAACTTATTGGATGCACAACGTTGGTTAAAAACCCTAATTGGACAAGAATTAGCCTAGGGAGGACAAAAATGATCTAAATGTTCATGCAATTACACAAATGAACTTATTGGATGCACAACGTTGGTTAAAAACCCTAATTGGACAAGAATTAGCCTAGGGAGGACAAAAATGATCTAAATGTTCATGCAATTACACAAATGAACTTATTGGATGCACATGATTGGTTAAAAACACTAATTGCAAAAGAATAAGCCAAGGGAGGATGAAAATGACCTAAATGTTCATCCAATTACACAAATGAACTTATTGGATGCACAAGATTGGTTAAACACCATAATCGGACAAGAATTAGTCTAGGGAGGACGAAAATGACCTAAATGTTCATCTAATGAAACAAACACACCTATTGTATGCACAAGATTGGTTAAAAACCCTTATTGGAAAAGAATAAGCCTAGGGAGGACGAATATGACCTA
>NW_027339870.1:0-16163 GCF_000331145.2 Cicer arietinum | reverse complement strand
TAAATGTTCATCCAATGACACAAACACACCTATGGGATGCACAAGATTGGTTAAAAACCCTAATTGGACAAGAATAAGCCTAGGGAGGCTGAAAATGACTTAAATGTTCATCCAATGACACAAATGAACTTATTGGTTGCACAAGAGAGGTTAAAAACCCAAATTGGACAAGAATAAGCCTAGGGAGGACGAAAATGACCTAAATGTTCATCCAATTACACAAATTAACATATTGTATGCACAAGATTGGTTAAATATCCTAATTGCACGAGAAAAAGCCTAGGGAGGACCGAAATGACCTTAATGTTCATCCAATTACACAAATGAACTTATTGGATGCACAAGATTGGTTAAAAACCCTAATTGGACAAGAATAAGCCTATGGAGGACGAAAATTGCCTAAATGTTCATCCAATGACACAAATGAACTTATTGGATGCACAAAATTGCTTAAAAACCCTAATTGGACAAGAATAAGCCTATGGAGGACGAAAATTGCCTAAATGTTCATCCAATGACACAAATGAACTTATTGGATGCACAAAATTGCTTAAAAACCCTAATTGGACAAGAATAAGCCTATGGAGGACGAAAATTGCCTAAATGTTCATCCAATGACACAAATGAACTTATTGGATGCACAAAATTGCTTAAAAACCCTAATTGGACAAGAATAAGCCTATGGAGGACGAAAATTGCCTAAATGTTCATCCAATGACACAAATGAACTTATTGGATGCACAAAATTGCTTAAAAACCCTAATTGGACAAGAATTAGCCTAGGGAGGACAAAAATGATCTAAATGTTCATGCAATTACACAAATGAACTTATTGGATGCACAAGATTGGTTCAAAACACTAATTTGACAAGAATTTGCCTAGGGACGATGAAAATGACCTAAATGTTCATCCAATGACACAAACACACCTATTGTATGCACAAGATTGGTTAAAAACCCTTATTGGAAAAGAATAAGCCTAGGGAGGACGAATATGACCTAAATGTTCATCCAATTACACAAATGAACTTATTGGATGCACAAGATTGGTTAAAAACCATAATTGGACAAGAATAAGCCTAGGGAGGACGAAAATGACCTAAATGTTCATCCAATGACACAAGTGAACTTATGGGATGCACAAGATTGGTTAAAAACCATAATTGGACAAGAATAAGCCTAGGGAGGACGAAAATGACCTAAATGTTCATCCAATGACACAAGTGAACTTATGGGATGCACAAGATTGGTTAAAAACCATAATTGGACAAGAATAAGCCTAGGGAGGACGAAAATGACCTAAATGTTCATCCAATGACACAAGTGAACTTATGGGATGCACAAGATTGGTTAAAAACCATAATTGGACAAGAATAAGCCTAGGGAGGACGAAAATGACCTAAATGTTCATCCAATGACACAAGTGAACTTATGGGATGCACAAGATTGGTTAAAAACCATAATTGGACAAGAATAAGCCTAGGGAGGACGAAAATGACCTAAATGTTCATCCAATTACACAAATGAACTTGTTGGATGCACAAGATTGTTCAAAAACCCTAATTGGACAAGAATAAGCCTATGGAGGGCGAAAATAACCTAAATGTTCATCCATTGACACAAACACACCTATTGGATGCACAAGTTTAGTTAAAAACCCTATTTGGACAAGAATAATCCTAGGTAGGACGAAAATGACCTAAATGTTCATCCATTTACACAAATGAACTTATTGGATGCACAAGATTGGTTACAAATCCTAATTGCACAAGAATAAGCCTAGGGTGGACGAAAATGACCTAAATGTTCATCCAATTACACAAAAGAACTTATTGGATGCACAAGATTGGTTAAAAACACTAATTGGACAAGAATAAGCCTAGGGAGGACGAAAATGACCTAAATGTTCATCCAATGACACAGACACACCTATTGGATGCACAAGATTGGTTAAAAACCCTAATTGGACAAGAATAAGCCTAGGGAGGACGAATAAGACCTAAATGTTCATCCAATTACACAAATGAACTTATTGGATGCACAAGATTGGTTAAAAACCCTAATTTGACATGAATAAGCCTAGGGAGGACGAAATTGCTCTAAATGCTCATCCAATTACACAAATGAACTTATTGGATGCACAAGATTGGTTAAAAACCCTAATTGCACAAGAATAAGCCTAGGGAGGACGAAAATGACCTAAATGTTCATCCAATTACACAAATGAACTTATTGGGTGCACAAGATTGGTTAAAAACCCAAATTGGACAAGAATAAGCCTAGGGATGACGAAAATGACCTAAATGTTCATCCAATTACACAAATGAACTTATTGGATGCACAAGATTGGTTAAAAACCCTAATTGCACAAGAATAAGCCTAGGGAGGACGAAAATGAACTAAATGTTCATCCAATGACACAAATGAACTTATGGGATGCACAAGATTGGTTAAAAACCCTAATTGGACAAGAATAAGCCTAGGTAGGAGGCTTGATACTATGCCACCATCTCGGTATACAGACAATTCAAATTGGCCCTGTCCTCATAGATCCCCTCAACTCAACCCGAGAGACATATACGTGACAGTCGAGGTAAACATGTGTTGCGTGATAGCTCCCGACATTTGGATTGCTACCTCCAAGCCACCTAGGAATTCCCACCCGTATACCTCCAAGGTCTAACAATCTTGCTTTAAGGCTCAATAGTAGACCGCCACGATCAGGTTCATTCAGTTGTACTTCCCCAAAATCACTAGGCTTGTCAGACCCTACCTATATGATGACAAAATCTTCACTTCACAAATTCTCAATATTTATTTTCTCCCCTCGTTGGCCTATGATACTCCATTAAGACCGTCATGTCAAACACAAATTGCAATCAAAATTATTTCACCAACTATGGGGTAATTCAATATTCTCATCACAAATTCACAATATCACTATCATTAATCATATCTCATCACATAAACTCATCACAATTTTATAGAATCACTATCATCAATCAAACATCATCATGATCATCGCATAAACTTATCACAAATTATATCATAAATCACACATCATTATCAAATAATCTTACATTATACACTGCATTCACATAAACTCATTTAATCAAACATATGCACCAAATTCGTTTGAAATTAAATATCACAATGATATCAAATATCACAATAATATCAAATATCACAATAATGTTAAATATCACAATAATATCAAATATCACATGTTTAACGAAATTAAATCAATCAACACCTTATAAATATTTCTATACCACATTTTAATCTCACAATTTTCTTATTTGCACATTAATTAATTTCTCACTCAAAGGGCTACTGTCGTACGTAGCGAGCCCCGGATGAATCATTAGGAAATACGATTTTCTCATTCATCTCACAATGTATTATACTCATGAATTGAAACACTCTCTCACCCCTTTCCTTATTTCGACGTTTTCACACATGAATTCGATTCCACGAGCGAACAACTTTTGTTCATTGACTCTTTGTCCTTAATTGATCTAACTCGACAGTTTATGGGTAAACATTAAAAATAAATTATGAGAAGGCACTCTAAAATAAAATTTGAAATTCGGTCAAGGAGTCTTACCATAAATCAAAAAACCAATCAATGGATAATATAGCCACTTTTCACACGGTCGTTTTGGCGTTGGCTTCACTCAAATCGGACTTATGGTGAAGGAGAACGGTGCAAAATAAGAAATTTTAGAAACGAATAACTCAGATATTTTATAGAGAAATTAGGGTTGTTAAAAATCTGAAAAAGTATGTTTAATTTACTAACAAAATATGAGAAACAACATACTGAAATTTGAACGAAAAAGGAGGAAATTTTCTGGAACAGTTTTGGACCGCCGGTGTCGATTTTGTTGATTCTCTCTCAAATTGGATACTATAGCAGCATCAGTTCTATTTAGCGCCTCTGTCTTTTAGTCCTTCTCATATTTTCTTTCTTTCTGTTTTCAATTAATATTTTATTTTATTTAATTAGGTTTTAATATTGCATATGGGCCTAACTCATAAAACATATGTTACTTCTTTATTTATTTATTTAAATAAAACAAACAATTATCAAAACTATTTTTTTAACACTTTTGTTTTTTTAAATACAATTTAATTATTAAAATATTACTAATAGGGTGTTACAATTCTCCCCTTGTTAAAGAATTTCGTTCTCGAAATTTGCGGTGAGTGAACTAATATCTAACTTACCACCCTCAAGATTCAAACTTAGTCTATAAACATATTTAAGACATTCAATCTCCAATTAAGCATTACATGCAAAAAATCAATTAACATAGCATGATAGACTATCATGACAAAATAAATCAATTAAACACAACATTTATCATTCAATTATGAAATAAAATATCACATTTATTATTCCATTATGAAATAAAATACCATAGAGTTACTCACTGTAATTTATATATAAAACATAACATAACATATAGATTTTGTCAATAATAACATAGTTGATTTAGTTTAGTTAAATAAAACACATTCCAAGTACGTTGTCAATTTCAACTACTTCTTTCAAACAAAATATTAATAGTTTTACTCCTTAAAATAAAGTCTAAATCCTATCACCAAACATTCAACAAATTTAATATAGGTCTAACAAAGAGAGCAATTTTTGAAATATTAAACACATCTAAAAACTTAATAATATTATAATAAATTTCCAATCAATTACTCTATAAAAACATACGTTGTATATAATCAAGGAGAAAAATAAATAAAAAACTAATATAGAGATACTATTTCCTAATAACATATATTTAATAATTAAATGCATTCAATTTATATAAGCGGTGAACATGTTTTTTAACTATTTAAAAATAAAATTAAAAGGTACTTCTAACAAAATAATGAGTTATCGTTTTCACTTTTATGGACGATGAGTCATCGGGGTAGCTAGTCCCTCCTACTCATGTAGTCAACTACTTAAGAAACTATAACTGCAGTCATTCAAATTCAAATATGGATAATTAAAAGTATCTTTAACGTGGTACAGGAGTGCAAAGGCAACGCCATAACTCCTACTCCTTACTTCAAGTTAAATCTCATTTAATTACCCCTTCCTAGTAATTTATTTGTAATTTACAACTAATTATAACAACAAAAGTAAGGACACTTGCATCAATATGAATCATCAATCAAAATAATATAGAATCATTTCATATTTAAACACTTTCAGCGACTCTAAACATTATTCACAACTTCCCAACACTTAGAATGCCTGAAACATAAACACTTTCACATTCACCTAATCACATATACATCATATAACTTATTCAATAATTGACATCATGATGTAGAATATTCTCATAACAATCCAACAACTACAAATTTTTCACAATTAAAGTATTAATTAAAAAAATAATTGAATCAATCTTTAACATTTAACAAAAATTGAAACAAAGATTTTTCAATTAGCATGTAAAGTAAGCAACTATTTTTACTCGGAGTTACTATAACATTCATAAAACTAAAATAAATCTCGTAGTACATAAATCATTTTAGTGGTAAATAAATACTTTAAAATTTGATTTCTAACACTTAAACTATTTTGAAAGGATCACTAATATTTTAATACCATAAAATAATTTTTCTTCAGAATTTCAAACTTTTCCTTGGATTACTTCGTAATAAATCTTAGGATTTTTTTTTTAAACTATTTTTAAAATCAATAAGATTTACTAAAAATTCACCAATACCTTAACTACCAAAATACCTCTCAAAATATTTAAGAACTCTTAAAATAATTTTTTTTCAACCTATATTTTGAAATCAAATCAAATCACGTTATAAAACATGAAAAATAATTATACATCTCAAGATAAAAAAATATTATTATTATTATTATTAAACATGTCTATATTTATATATATATATATATATATATATATATATTTTTCTGATTTCTGAAAACTATTTTACCAACAAATCTTCTAGATTTTTTTTATTTAAAAATAGCACATAGTAAAACTTGGCGCAATTTACCTTTCTCTTGTGTGACTAATCTAAATTTTAAATAAAATCACCATAAATATATATATTATTTTATTATTTTAAGAATCAACACAACTCCAACACAATCTAATTCTCTAAAATAAGTCAACAATAATTCACACATAAAATATTTCTTTTTATAAAATAAATCAATTTTAATCCCTTCACAATTTTTTTGTTTCTAAATGTCTAACTATAAAATTTCAACTAACCTTGAACATTCAAGAATTACTATTGCTAGTAATATAAATTTTATACTATTTCAAAATCATGAAGAACGTCCTAAATTGATACAAAAACAATATAAAAACATTAATCATTTAGATAGAATCATCAACACGTGATTTAAAATTAAAACCCACAATTTCGTTTCTTTTAGTACCATTAAAAGTAACTACTGATTTCTTAAAATTTAAAATTCTAATATCAACTTAAACATTAATGAGTTCATAATATCATAAATCATAAAATCAATCATTTCAAACAAATATCTCAACACCCACACAATTCAATATTCACACCAGCCCCCTGTAAACCAACGTAACAACAACTTTTTTTCTTCTTCTTAAAAACAACACATAGTAAACTATAGTGTGAATTTTCAGCTATTTTAGAAATAAAATAAAATCAATAGTGTAGAATTGTTGTTATTTTGTAAATTAACAAAAATTTCAACTCAATTTATTTTTTTAAAATAATTAAGAGTAATTTAAACAAAATTTATTTACATTTTACAAAATAAAGTCAACTTTAACTCTTTCAAAATGTCAATTTTTTTTTTTAATTCTAAGTTCTACCGAGCTCTAATATTCAAGAATTATTATTATTATTATTATTATTATTATTATTATTATTATTATTATTGTTGTTGTTGTTGTTATTATTATTATTATTATTATTATTATTATTATTATTATTATTATTATTATTATTATTATTATTATTATTATTATTATGATTATGAATTTGACTTCATTAACCAGATGTAAAGTGTAATAATCACGTTAGAATACCAAAGACAATGTCTATCAATCCATAATTTGTATTATCTCAATTAAATTAATGGTTTCAAACATATAGTTAGTCATTCAAAAAAAATTATTTCTAACTATCCACTATAACAAAAGATTAGCAAACCAAAGTTAGAACCACAAGCCACAACCCAATCAAAAGGTAATTAAATTAATCATGTCAGCAATTCAAATTAACTCAAATCTCAACAAATACACAACCAGAATGAGTAAGTAATGAACGTTAACAAGTATCTTTAAAAATAAGAGAATCCACAACATAACCGAAATAAGCAAGTATTTAACAATAACAATTGTCGCGTCTGGTTTGTACGCGAAAAAAGAGTCGCCACCAATTTTATTTTTTATTAAAGGAAATATTGGATAAAACTTAAAAAAATGTTTTTGAACCCAAAATTTAGATTCAAGAGTCGATTACGAGTAGGGAACTATTATCACCCTAAAACGTCCGTTAAAACGATTATCCTATAATTAATTATATACAAACTATTTATTTATTTTTACCCCAAAAAGAATAATAAAAAGTTAAATTATTTACATTAATGAAAGAAGAAAAAAAATTTTTTTTTTTTATTAATTTGGTTTGACAAGGGGAAGACCTTGCTCCTACGTATCCCCAGGTGCAATAGGGAAATCAAAACACACGTAGTTCTTGGGTAGAAAATATTTGTGTGTTGACCGATTTTATTATTATTTTTTTATTTATATATGTATTAAAAAATGAAAATAAAAATGTAATAATAATAATAATGATGATAAATATAATAATTATAATAATAATAATAATAATAATAATAATATTTGTCTGTTTGAAAGTAAAGAAAAAAATAATAATTTAGAAAGAAAAAAAATGTAACATGGCGGTATGTGAACGAGACAAATGGACATGACGGTGAAATAATCTGTTAAATGATTTGCTCGTACGTTGTCGGATCTGTCGCGACATAAAGGCCACTAACGATTGAAAGTGAATAATATGGTGCAGCGAGCGCGAATGAATTTCATCTGGCGACGAAAACCATTAATTCTAATCTTAAGGGTAAAAACATTTATCTGTTATAATTTTTTTTATTTGATAAAGACGTATAATGAATTTTCTATTACATTACAATATGATGAAATTTGTTGTCTTGATCTATAAACATCAATTAGTTACATTTTTTTTATTATTTTATATTGCAAAGAAAACAATTTTAGGATTAAACGATTTAAAAAATAAAATGAAAGCTTAACATATGAGTTTATTTTTTATAAACGAAAAAAAAAATAGAAAGAGAAACAATATATATATTTAAAAAAAATACAAAAAAAAAATACTAATAAGCAGAATAGAGAAAAGAATAAGAAAATGATACCTTACTAGACTGATTATTTCAAGATCAGATTATCTTCTTCTCTTTTTCTAATTAATCTCTCTATTTTTTTTTTGTGCTCTCAATTTGTCTTTCCAATTGTGCTCCTCTTTGTCTTCTTGTGGCAGACTATTTATAGACTTTTGGGTATAGATTTCAAAACACAAAAGAATAATTGTCAATTGATTACCATTAATCTATTTTTTCGGTTTCTTTTCTTTTAATTGGCCACAATTATACCGATTCTTATTGCCATTGATTCATTTCTTCGGTTTTCTTTTCTATTCAATTGATCACCATTATTCTGATTTTTATGACCATCAATCAATTTCTTTTCGGTTTTTTTCATTTATTTTGATCATTATTGCATCGATTTTTATGACCATCAATTCATTTCTTTTCAGTTTCCTTTATTTTTATTTCTTTAAATTTTTTTTTATAATTTTGAAAATAGTCTGAACAAGAATTAGAGGCAAACAAGAACCGAAAACACTTGTGATTGTTAAAAGCTTATATGCCTAATTATTTATTTTTATTTTTATATTTCTTCACATATATTTATATATTTATTATTATTACTATTATTTCCTTTTTTAATAAAAAGTAAAAATCAGATAAAATTAGGTGTCAACAGCTGCCCCTTTTTACTTAGAATTTACTTGAGAATCAAAGTAAAAATAAGTAAAGATAACAAATTCTAATTTTGTCTGAAAAATAATTTTTAGAAGAATTCGTTTCGTTTTCCCGACTTCAAGATGCGAGTCATTTTCTCGGCTTCGGGTGCGAATCGTTTTCCCAGCTTCAACATGCGGGTCGTTTTCTCGGCATCGGGTGTGCGTCATTTTCGGGCTACAACATGCGGGTCGTTTTCTCGGCTTCAGGTGCGAGTCGTTTTTCTGGCTTCAACGTGCGGGTCGTTTTCTCGGCTTCGGGTGCGAGTCGTTTGCTCGGCTTCAACATGCGAGTCGTTTTCTCGGCTTCGGGTGTGAGTCGTTTTCCCGGCATCAACATGCGGGTCGTTTTCTCGGCTTTAGGGTGCAAGTCGTTTTCCCGCCTTCAACATGCGGGTCATTTTCTCGGCTTCAAGTGCGAGTCGTTTTCCCAGCTTCAACATGTGGGTCGTTTTCTCGGCTTCGGATGCGAGTCGTTTTCCCGGCTTCAACATGCGGGTCGTTTTCTCGGCTTCTGGGTGCGAGTCGTTTTCCCGGCTTCAACATGCGGGTCGTTTTCTCGGCTTCGGGTGCGAGTCATTTTCGCGGCTTCAACATGCGAGTCGTTTTCTCGGCTTTAAATTTACAAAATTTCATGAATGAATGAATGAATATGTCAGTTTTTATTAATATTTTTATTGGACACGACCATTCAAATCATGAATGAGAAAAAACCCTTATACTTTTTTATTTGAACGTGATATCTTTGATCTCTTTTTTTTTGTCCTCTTCTGTTTTTCCTTTTCTTCCGTTCTTTCTTTTTTTTTTCTTTTTTGAAGAAGAATTAATATTGTGATCTTAAGTTGGATCTCATGTCGTTGTATATCTTATACTGTAAACAACCTATATTTTATTCGGTTTCATTATATCGAGTTATGGTATATGTTTTACTTTCCAATACATGATAATCATAAGATGCATTTAGGAAAAAGAGTTAAATTATAAAGGTAATAATAGTATATATGAATATATTGAAAGAAAAAAGAATACATATAAGATAAAACAAAAGAAATAGGTGGAAGACCCGACTTTGTTGCTAGTAATTCAATGGTAGAATATACATAAGATAAAACAAAAGAAATGCGTGGGAGACCCAACTTGGTTACTAGTAATTCAAAGGTAGATTGTACTAACTTCTCATGCGATAATCCAATCCATATTGTTCATTTTGTCTTTTCGAGTTTATATTCTTTTTTTTTGTTTTTCTTCTTCTCTTAGGTCGCCCTTTTGGGTTTTTAACCTAACAGATATTTTTTGTGCACCCTAATTTTTGTCTAGGTTGCCCTTTCAGGTTTTCAACCTAGCGGTTCTTTTTTTTTTTTTTACCCTAGTTTTTGCCTAGGCCGCCCTTTCAGGTTTTCAACCTAGCGGATATATTTTTTGTACCCTAATTTTTGCCTAGGTTGCCTTATCAGATTTTCAACCTAACGGGTATTATTTATTTAAGCTTAATACTTTTTTACAGCGTCTGAGTTTACAGGAAGAGCTAAATCTTTTCCATCCATATTCATAAGGATCAAAGCTCCACCTGAGAAAGCTTTCTTCACGACGTATGATCCCTCATAGTTAGGAGTTCATTTCCCACAATAATCCTTTTGAATGGGTAAGATTTTTTTCAGCACCAGATCACCTTCCTGGAATTCTCGAGGACGTATTTTTTTCTCATACGCTTTCTTCAGTCTTTTCTTATATAATTGCCCATGGCATAAGGTCGCCAACATTTTTTCTTCAATCAAATTCAGTTGATCAAAACGTGTTTGTACCCATTCCGACTCCTCTAGTTTAGCTTCCATTAATACTCTTAGCGAGGGGATTTCTACTTCAATAGGTAGCATAACCTCCATCCCATATACTAAGGAAAAAGGGGTTGCCCCAGTTGAAGTGCGTACCGAAGTACGATACCCATGTAGTGCAAATGGCAACATCTCATGCCAATCTTTGTATGTTATAACCATTTTCTGAATAATTTTTTTGATGTTTTTATTTGCTGCTTCAACTGCACCATTCATTTTTGGTCTGTACGGGGACGAGTTGTGGTGTTGAATTTTAAAGGGGACACACAATTCATACATCATTTTTTTATTTAGATTTGTGGCATTGTCAGTAATGATCTTGCTTGGTAGACCATAACGACATATTAATTCCCTTTTTATAAATTTGACTACCACATTTTTGGTTACATTGGCGTATGAAGCTGCCTCTACCCATTTGGTAAAGTAATCAATTGCCACCAAGATGAAGCGATGTCCATTTGATGCTTTCGGTTCGACCATTCCGATGACGTATATGCCCCACATTGAGAACGTTTAGGGCACTGAAAGGGTGTTCAGGGGCACTGGTGGGGCGTGGATATTATCAGCATATATTTGACATTTATAACATTTCTTTACATAATTATAACAATCTTTTTCTAGGGTGAGCCAATAATATCCGGCCCGAAGAATCTTTCTAGACATGGCGTGTCCATTCATATGGATCCCATAAGAGCCATCGTGGATATCTTGTAGAATTTCCTTCGCCTCATTAACATCAACACATCTGAGGAGTACCATATCGTGATTCCTCTTATACAAAATATTTTCGTTCACAAAAAAGCTCGCGGATAACCATCTCAAATTTCTTTTCTCATTCTCCAATATTCCGGGAGGATATTCTCTATTTATAAGATAATGTTTGATGTCGTGATACCACGGTTTTCCGTCAGTTTCTTCTTCCATGACATGGCAGTAGGCTGGATAATCTCGACTCTCCATTTTAATTGATGGGATTTCATCGTTTTGATTCATTTTGAACATAGATGATAAAGTAGCCAAAGCATCAACCAATTGATTGTCTTCTCGAGGGACATGGTGAAACGTGATTTTGTCAAATTCTAAAGACAATTCTTTTATGTAGGTAAAATAATGTATTAACTTCTTATCTCGAGTTTCCCATTCTTGGTTAAGCTGGTTAATGACTATGGCTGAATCTCCATATACTTCTAGAACTTTTGCTTTTGATTCCAAAGCACCCAAAACTCCCATGGCACAAGCTTCATATTCTGCCATATTATTGGTACAATCAAAACACAATCGCGCTGTGATAGGTATGAACTTTTCTTTTGGAGATATTAAAACAACCCCAATCCCATGCCCCATTATGTTTGAGGCCCCGTCGAACAACAAGGTCCATTTTCCATCATCATATTCTTCAAACAAAACCATGATATTTTCTTCTGGGAATTCACATTGCATTGATTTATAATCATCAACAGGTTGATTAGCTAGATAATCTGCTAAGGCACTCCCTTTGATGGCTTTCTGAGTAACATAGGTAATATCATATTCTAATAACATCACCTGCCATCGAGCAATTCGCCCTGTGAGAGCGGGCTTTTCAAAAATGTACTTGATTGGATCTATTTTGGATATCAAATAAGTTGTATGGCAAAGCATGTATTGCCTCAAGCGATGAGCCGTCCAGGCTAAGGCACAACAAGTACGTTCTAACATCGTATATCTTGTTTCAACATCTGTAAATTTTTTACTTAGATAATAAATGGCATGCTCCTTTTTTCCTGTTTCATCATGTTGCCCCAGTACGCATCCCATGGCCCCGTCAAGGACTTAAGATACATAATCAAGGGTCAGCCGAGAACTGGTGGGGCTAGAATTGGAGGATTTTGCAAATACTGTCGGATTTTTTCAAATGCATTTTGACATTCTTCATTCCACACAACTGTTTGATTTTTCCATAAAAGTTTAAATATCGGTTCACAAGTTGCAGTTAGTTGTGATATAAATCTTGAAATATAATTTAGTCTCCCAAGAAAACCGCGAACTTCTTTTTCTGTACTCGGGGAGGCATTTCTGCAATGGCTTGAATCTTATCAGGATCAACCTCTATTCCTCTCTGACTAACCACAAATCCCAATACTTTTCCCGATCTCATCCCAAAAATGCATTTGGAGGGGTTGAGCTTTAGCTTAAACTTTCTAAGTCTTTTGAAGAGTTTCTTTAGATCAACAATATGTTCGTCTTCGGTTTGTGACTTAGCAATCATATCGTCTCCATAAACTTCGACCTCTTTATGTATCATGTCATGGAATAGGGTTACCATAGCTCTTTGGTAGGTTGCCTCAACATTCTTCAGCTGCCATCTTAATTTGATTATACCCAGAGAAACTATCCATAAAGGAAAAGAGTGAATGGCGAGCCGTATTATCAACCAAAATATCGATGTGAGGTAACAGGAAATCATCTTTAGGACTAGCTTTATTAAGGTCCCTATAATCGACACACATTCATACTTTGCCATCCTTTTTTGGCACTGGTACAATATTGGCTATCCATTGGGGATAATTTGCCACAACGAGGAATCTTGCGTCAAATTGTTTTTTTATTTCTTCCCTGATTTTTAATGACATGTCGGACTTCATTCGCCTTAATTTTTGTTTCACCGGAGAAGAATTGGGTTTTAAGGGATATTTATGCTCCACTATGCTAGTATCCAATCCAGACATATCCTGATATGACCAGGCAAAAACATCTTTGTATTCATGTAGGAGTTGGATTAGTTTGTGATATACTTCTTTCTTTAAGATGGTGCCAACCTTATTTTCTTTCCTTCCTTCTTCCGTCCCTAGATTAAAAATTTCTATCGCTTCCTCAAAGGGCATGATACCCTAGGCTTCTCGTTCTACCGCTCTTAACAAATCTAGAGGGGGTTCATAATCTTCTTCATTATCTTTTTATGTCTGACTAACAAGATGGTTAAGATTATGCAACAAGATCTTAGTACAGTCGTGTGTGAATGAACTATTCCCAAATCTGCAGGATTCAAGGCTAGGATAAGGAGAAAGAAGGAGAAGAAAAAAATAAAATAAAAAATGGCGAATGAATATAAACATATGAAAGTGGTAAGAAAGAACAATAAGAAAACAAAATGAGAATGCATTTATTGAAATTCAAAGTATTGGGAAAACAACATTGTATCCATCCCAAATATAATGAAACACCTTTAGGTCTTAGTAACAGTAATAATGCTTTTAGAATTATATGGGAATTGCATTAAATATTATAGGTGACTTGACTACTTTCCTATTCCTGATTTCTGCTCCTACATCACACAAACGAATCCAATTAGCTTCCCCATCAAACATGTCATCTTCAGCTGCCGCAATATGGATTTCACTTGTTGGTCTTGCACTTTAGAAACTCTGTCGGATGTCACAGATGGGAATCTTTTCGATTCTTGGTTCTGGATTTTCAATTCGAGCTAATCTTTTTTCTTTTTTCTCTTTGACCAATATCCGTTTGTCATCCCTGGTGGGTTTGTAACCTAAACCCCACTTATCTCTATTTTCAGGAAGTTCCACCGGTTCTTTGAGCCCTTCTTCATCCTTCCCCAACCCGTGCCATGGATGGTGTCCTCTGCTCAACATGAACTTTGCCACCATAATAGCAGTGTTTGACATATGTGGTTCTATAGGTGTCGTCTCGACATAAGCGGTGTCGACGATTTCTAGTGTTTGGAAGGCAGTTTCTAGAGCGTCTTCTGCTGTCTCAACATAAGGTGTGATGGACAAATTACTCGCCAACAAGTTTCCTTCTCCTGAAACGATTACCAATTGGTCATTTACCATATACTTCAGCTTTTGGTGCAAGGTTGACGGCACTACGCCGACAGAATGGATCCATGGCCTCCCCAATAAGCAACTATAAGCGGGTACGATATCCATCACGTGAAATGTGATTTCAAATGTGACCGGGCCTATTTGAATTGGGAGATCAATTTCCCCCATTACTTCTCTGGGACTCTGGTCAAAAGCTCTAACAACCATGGGACTTGGTCTCATATATGTACCATCACAAGGTAGTTTTGCTAATGTTGATTTTGATATGACATTCATCGAGGAGCCATTGTCAACGAGGACTCTTGACATTATATGGTCGAGGTACATTACTGATATGTGTAGTGATTTATTATGCCCTCTCCCTTCGGTCGGCAGCTCATCATTTGTGAAAGTTAGGTGATTGTTGGCTGTGATGTTATTTATGATGCCTCCAAATTTGTCCATGGTGATGTCGTGAGTGACATGAGCCTCATTTAGTATTTTCATCAATAGCTTCCGGTGGGACTCAGAATTCATCAATAGGGATAACAATGAAATCCTTGTAGGAGTATGGTTGAGTTGGTCGACTATTTTGTATGCACTCTGTTTGATGATTTTGAGAAATTCTCGGGCTTCTTAATTAGAAATCTCTTTCTCATTTTCTACTTTCTCCTTTTCGACTTTCTTTTCCTCTTTATCTGTGTATGCCTTCTCAAACACCGCTATCATTTCTCTTTGTGATTTTCCTGGGGAATATATCCGACCATTTCTAGTCATTCCTCCTATTCCTAAAAAGTTCGTGAGAGCGGTGGTTTTAGAGCTAGAAACATCTTTGTTCTTCTGTTTAGCTAGATGTATCTCTATATTATAGTTCCAAGGTACGGCTTTGTTGTCTTTATATGAAAAAGGGATTGGTATCTGAACTATTAAGGTCCTCAAATCACTGGGTGCATTCATACTTTCCTCCTTAGTGAAAGGAATGACCAATGGCTTTGGGATGGTTATGCCAAGTTTTTCTTTTGATTGAGTTGCAATCATACCATCATCTTTTTCCCAACGACCTATTTGAATGGTGCATATGTTTATCAATTTTTGAAGTTCTTTTTTGAACTCATTGCATTCTTCCGTGGAATGATCTTCATTGAGGTGGAAATTGCATCTTCCTTTCCCATCGGCATTTCCTCGGATTAACCCAAATTTACATAAATCAGAGAAAATCAGTCTCATCGGGGCCTTAATTTTCTCGACCTCCTTTATTAATTGGTGATTTTCTTCGATTGCATTCACTATTGGCCCACCATGGACTGGTAGAGGATTATTTTTCATGCTAGGCTCATTTTCTTTAAAGTTCAACCATCCAACCTTAAGCAAATCGTGCACCTTAAACTTTAAAGCTAGGCAATTTTCAGTAGTGTGTCCTACAGCCCCAGAGTGGTAATCACAC
>NW_027339869.1:11136-12000 GCF_000331145.2 Cicer arietinum | reverse complement strand
ATTATTATTATTATTATTATTATTATTATTATTATTATTATTATTATTATTATTATTATTATTATTATTAATAATAATATTGTTATCATTGAAGAAAGAAAAATGAAAAAAAAAAAAAAAAAGAGAGAATATATGGTATTATTGAGCTAGGCCGAAGGAAATTAAAGGGATTTGAAATATCTATTTTAGATGTGAAGATAGAAGATAGATGTAACAAGCCACAAAAGGGAGAAGAGAAAGAAAAGTTTGGTTCTGGTGGTGGTAACACGTGTGTACACTACGCCAAAAATGACATTTAACAGCGCCCATTTTACAGCGCTTGCTAAACACAAGCGCTGTTGTAATTATATTTTAAAAATAACAGAACCTTTTACAACACTTTTGATGCAAAGCGCTGTAAAACAAGCGCTGTAGTAGGTCATATAACGTTTGCGCATCACGTTATAAGGCTTTTACAACGCTTGTCAAAAAAGCGCTGTAAAAGGAAGCGCTTTCGCGAATCAGTTACAGCGCTTTTTCCACAAGCGCTGTAAAACACATGCGCTTTCATTGAATTTAACTACCTATTACAGCGCTTTGTTCACAAGCGCTGTAAAACACATGCGCTTTCATTGAATTTAACTACCTATTACAGCGCTTTTTTCACAAGCGCTGTAAAACACATGCGCTTTCATTGAATTTAACTACCTATTACATCGCTTTTATCACAAGCGCTGTAAAATACATCTTTCAAATAATTATATACGTTGGAAAGGAAACCCTCATATCCTCTACATCTTTCAAATAATTATATACGTTGGCAACCCTAATATCCTCTACGTACTGTGCGGCCATCTACGTTGTCTAAGATATTTTTTACACATG
>NW_027339869.1:0-1136 GCF_000331145.2 Cicer arietinum | reverse complement strand
CAATTTTTTTGTTGGATAAATTGCAATGAAAAGTTGTATATATTTAAAAGAGACGAAGTTATAGGTATAACATATTGATTTGGTACGTATCTTTGGAGAGGAAAAAATCTAAATCAAGAAGAAAATTAGTTTGGTTGAATTTAAAAAAAAAAATTATAAAATAAAACTCAAACTAATGAATAAAATTAGTTTATGTTGATTTAAAATTAATAAAAATTAAAATACTTATTTTAAAAATATTAAATTTTCTTTTATAAAATACTAGATTTTTTATACTATTAAAATAATTACGTAAACACTTTTTAAATTACCATGAGAGAAATAAGATGTAAATGATTAAAAAAATTCTTAAATACAAAATATATTTAAGATAGCACTATTAATGAAGTCTAATGATTTTATTCAGATATCGGTGATCAATTTTAAATGAAGTGAAACTATATTTAAAATAACAGACATTGAGTTTATTTGATTCGATTCAAATAAAACTCAAACAAAAAAAAAATCAATTTAATTGATTTTGATTTTTTATTTGAGTTTATCATATCATTGGTTTTATTTTTATATCTCTAGACAAAACTCAAAATACTTGCCATTAAAATTGAAGTTAAAAGATGTAGTATATCTTTTTAATTAGTATTTTTTGTAATTATTTTATAAGTTATGTTTATTATAAAAAAAAAGTTATTGTATGTCCCCCACATGCTCCGTCAGTGAGATTGAATGTCATGTTATGGATCGAAATCCAATATCTCGCAGTCATATAAATTAATTATGGTGGTATTTATTCTCTCCTCTAAAAAAAACCTTTTGTATTTAATTAGAAAAACTTTATTTATTTATTTTTTAAATATTCATATTTTTATGTTTGTAAGAAGAAGTGTCACATGGATAGAATAAAATTTGTGAAAGTTTAAACGACAGAAAGACGTCACCGTCAATATGATTGAGAAACTATAAATGATATTTTTCAAAAATAAGCTAAAGATACCTTTTGATAAAAAAAAAAAGAAAGATATATTCTAATCAAATTAACACCGATAAATGAAGCTAATAGTCAAATCATTCTCATTATGAAAAACAAAGTATAGTTCACTCAAACTTATTATGAAAAACAAAGTATAGTTCACTCAAAC
>NW_027339868.1:13862-15000 GCF_000331145.2 Cicer arietinum | reverse complement strand
ATTGAAATCGAGCACATAATCCTACTGCAAATACAATATCTGGTCTGCTAGCAGTTAGATACAACAAAGAACCAATCATTCCTCAATATTCTTTTTCAGAAACAGATTTGCCATTTTCATCTTTTTCTAAAGAGGTGGATGGATGCATGGGAGTTGTCAAAATTTTTGACTCATTCATTTTATATTTGATCAACAAATCTTTGATATATTTTTCTTGACAAATAAAAATGCCTTTTTCATATTGTTTGATTTGTAAACCAAGAAAGTATCTTAATTCACCCATCATGCTCATTTCAAATCCACTTTGCACAAGTTTTGAGAAATTTTCACATAGTTTTTCATTTGTTGATCCAAAAATGATATCATCCACATATACTTGAACAATGAGTAATTCATTTCACTCTGTTTTCTTAAATAAAGTAGTATCGATTTTTTTTCTTTGAAAATTGTTCTTAATTAGAAATAAACTCAGCCGTTCATACCAAGCCCTTGGTGCTTACTTTAAGCCATATAGTGCTTTGGTAAGTTTGAAAACATGATTTGGTTTTGATTGGTTTTCAAAACCTGGGGGTTGTTTTACATACACCTGTTCGTTTAAAAAACCATTTAAGAAAGCACTTTTCACATCCATTTGAAACAGTTTGATAAGTTTATGAGATGCATATGCAAGAAGTATTCGAATAGCTTCTAACCTTGCAACTGGAGCAAATGTTTCATCATAGTCTATACCTTCTTGTTGATTGTAGCCTTGAGCTACTAATCTTGCTTTGTTTCTAACAACCTTACTGTTGGTATCTTTGGCCTCACTTTTATGACAAAAGGTTTAAAAACGTGTATGGCAGTATTTTAAAAAATATTTCACAAGATTGATAATCAATTTAACAAAAGAACTCTTTTATTGAACTAATGATCAATCACGGTCCCAAGGAGTTGATTCTAATCGAAGGTTCACACTTACATGTATTGATCAATTACTAGTCAAGATTATGCAGTAATAGTTCTACAGATTAATCAAGATACATGCATGTCAAACAATATTAATCATACAAACATAAAATGCAAATAATAAAGAGTAAGGGTTAGAGAAGAATGCACCAAGGTTTATCCTGGTTCAGCTGTCACTATGACAGCCTACATC
>NW_027339868.1:11256-12861 GCF_000331145.2 Cicer arietinum | reverse complement strand
TTACCAGTTGGTTTAGCTCAATCGATTTCCTAATCGATTGATACCAAACTTATCATGATTGAATTTCGCACAATAGATTGTCCAATCGATTGTGTTTGTCACAGGTCATGTTACTTTTGAAATTTTATTTACGCAATCGATTCGTCAATCGATTAGCCTAGTAAATGGATTGTCCCTGTGACTTGCGCAATCGATTTGTTTCAATCAGTTTTTACTTTGTGATTTGCACAGTCGATGTGCCAATCGATTAGCATACAAAATAGGTTGCCACTGACTTGCACAATTTTTACCACTGATTGTGCCCGTCGATTGTCCAATCGATTGTGTAACCACAAAACACATGTTTCCTTACAACCCTTTTACGACATCGATTGCCTAATCGATTTGCTCAGTTAATTTGATGATTTCTAGAGTTCCAAGCAATTGTCTCAAGTATGTCGGGTTGAGTTGTTGTTCCTGAAATCTTACTCAGTTAAAATGTTAGATTTATCATATGATGTATGAACATTGTATGTTTGTTAATTATGTCAAAATTAGGATTAAGAGGACTAAAGTCCAACAATCTCCCCCTTTTTGCATAAGTGACAAGCATACAATTTTAACTTGAGTTGAGCATTTCAAGATATAATATTTACAACAGATATATTTTCATAGCATCATATGTACCATCATAATATCAGAATATCAGAGTATAAGTACACATGCTATATAACAATATCAGAGTCATTTTAAATAAGTCATTATCAGTCATCAGAGTAAAATAGCACAGCAGTATAAGCATCAGATTAACAGTTACCACAAGTTATAAAACAAACAGGTAATAATTTCTATGTATCAACAAGTTATAATTTCTCTCCCCCTTTGTCAGTTAATGCAAAAAGTGGTAAATGGAGAGAGTATTAAAACATGTTTTCCTCCCCCTATGTTAGTAAACATATGCACTGGGGATACTAATGATAAAAAAAATGTATCAGAGCACAAACATATGCAGATTTAACATATTATGGCAATTGATATCAGAGAGTAAATGAATGAACGTGCTTATATGTCATATAAAAAACAACACAAAATAGCAATAACAAGACATTACAACAAAGAACTTAAAAACCTAAACTAGGTTGTTCCTCACTATTATCGAAGGGAGAGGCAGATACCGTTGTATTATCCTCAGCAGGTGTCTCCTCAACGTGAGGTTCAACACTATCTAATGTAGTGTGGTTTGGTTCCTCTGTTGCTTGTCGGCCGATATCCTGTATGTCTTCAAAAGATAGCTTGAGGCCTAAATGCGCTTGAATTGCATCAACATCTTGAACCACTGAATTCAGAGATGCTTGGAGAGTCTTCAAGGCAGCTTCCATTCTAGCCTGTGACTCTTGCATTTTGGCGTTGTGAGCCATCTGAGCTTCCATGAATTCCAGCAGTTTTGCGAAGTATTCAGGAGGGGCTGCGACTGGCTCAGCAGCTTGTTGAGGAAATGGCTGAACAGGCTCAACATTTGGTAATGGTCTTATCCAAATGCCATTCACCCTCTTCAATTGCATTTGATTTACAATTGATTCACCAAAGATGAGGGTGGTCTTGGAAGAATCTTCATTGACAAGAGAT
>NW_027339868.1:0-1256 GCF_000331145.2 Cicer arietinum | reverse complement strand
TTAATGAACATAAGTTTCAAAGGCAACAAGCTTAATGGAGTGATTTGATTCATTCTCATTTACAAAAATAAAAAGCATATTGGAGACTCAATATATAATATAAATCTTTCTCTTTATGATATAATTTAATTTTTAGTGTATTATGTACTAAAAAATATTAATTTTTCAAAATTAAATGTAGGTACTTTCCCACATTATATGTAGGATTGTCTCTGTTTTGTAGGTTCTTTCCACTAAATACAATCCTATTTGAGACAATATCAAATGCTAAAAAATGTTGATATATATGTTTGGGAGAATTATAATAGATGTATATAATAAATCAAATTACGGTGATTTTGTGAAGACTGCATCAATCCGGTCAAAATAATTTATCGCATTTAAATAATATCAGTATATCTAATTATAAGTACTATTTCGAGGAAAATAAATTATTTCTAAATATTAACATTTCTGTTTTTGTTTTTAAATATGCACAACAATCTCTTTCTGTTTTTCTTCTAAAAATTCAAAGACTATAAACTTGCATTCGATAAAAGAGATATACGATGTCTACGATCCTCAAAATTTATTGATCCCTCCTTACTACAAAATACAACAAAAACAATAAAATTTTGACTAATACGAAAAAGAGTTAAGAGACTAATATTTTGTTTCAAACTATAAGAAAAAAGAAAAAATTTCACTATATTTAATTGAGTTGTTCCAAAAATAAATTACTCTTATAATATTTATTGAGTTAAGAGTTTTTACAAGTGTATTTTACAATTCTGCGAAAATAATGGATTATAAATATGTAAAATTATTTTTACGTACTCTATTTATTTATTTATTTTTCTTCAAAAATACAGTTATTTTTACCAGTTTATAAAAGGAAGGACAGTCTAGAAAACAAAATAAAATTTTCTGGTAAATTCTAATACATTAAATAAGATTAATTCATTTTTTTAATGAGTGTAAATTGATTTTATTTTTAGTTATTATTTGAGAAATCAATATTTCTAAAATCAGCAAATCTATCTATTATATATATTTAAAATAAATTCCCTCACTTTATTGTTGTCACGTGTACAAATATATCTCATCTCAACAAAAACGCTGATGTGCATGCTTCTGTTAAAGAGTTCTCTCTGTTAAGACAAACTCTCAACTTAAATTTTTGATGAAAATAAACAAAGGTTAATTAATAATGTTAATTATGACTCTAAAATGTTATGTAAATTTAACTTATGATTTTGAGTGAATTAATTCAAAGA
>NW_027339867.1:13161-15028 GCF_000331145.2 Cicer arietinum | reverse complement strand
AGAGCATCCCGATGGATTGAAAACTTGGAAGAGTAGTCCATGCAAAAGATAGGGATAAAAAAACAAAAAAATAAAAATAAAATCAAGCACTTCAAACTGGGGCAATTATTATTTTTGGAAGCTGATTATGAGGATTCTTAAATTACAAGAATGACTACGTTTGTTATGTCTCCACTTAAATTAAACATACTCGTCCCCACATTGTAACCCCTGCCTCAATTGTTCTGCTTTTAATGTAACGAATGTACATTTTCCAATATTGTCATTCGATGTTGTACGTTACACTCTTTATATACCAATCCAGTTTCATTATTGAGTGTTCTATTGTTTCAAATTGTGTTTTATAATAATAAATGTTGGAATTTGAAATATGTGAAAATATAAAAATATTTTAAACATTTTGACACTTGAAAATATACACGGGAACTCGTTTGATTCTCAAGATATATGAGTGTGTGAAGGATAATAAGGAGGGTGGTCATTTTAAACAATGGATTTTTGCTTCACTTCGAAAATGCGGCCATTCGATAAATACGAAGAGTCATCATGTGGAAACAATATTTGTCTTTATTCATCCATTGAGTCTTGGGACAGAGAAAAGCATAAGGATCGGGGAATCAAAGAAAAGAACAAAAATTTATCTATAATGCATGACACATAATTTCTATGCATCGGTAACCAATCCGAAGACGATCATTTTTTCTATAGATCTATGCATCGGTAACCAATCCGAAGACGATCATTTTTTCTATAGATCTACGCATCGGTAACCAATCCGAAGACGATCATTTTTTCTATAGATCTACGCATTGGTAACCAATCCGAAGACGATCACTTTAATTTCTATAGGTCTACGCATCGGTAACCAATCCGAAGACGATCATTTGTTCTATAGATCTACGCATCGGTAACCAATCCGAAGACGATCATTTGTTCTATAGATCTACGCATCGGTAACCAATCCGAAGACGATCATTTGTTCTATAGATCTACGCATCCGGTAACCAATCCGAAGACGATCACTTTAATTTCTATAGATCTACGCATCGGTAACCAATCCGAAGACGATCATCTTTTCTATAGATCTACGCATCGGTAACCAATCCGAAGATGATCATTTTTAATTTCTATAGATCTACGCATCGGTAACCAATCCAAAGATGATCATTTTTAATTTCTATAGATCTACGCATCGGTAACCAATCCGAAGACGATCAGTAGGTTCATCAATTTACAATGCTAAATCAAGTTATAATTTTTAAATTATACCCTAATATACCCTAATTTTGTCCAACTTATTTAAAAATAAACTAAAAAAGGAAATATATATTAAAAAAGGAAGTAATTATATTTACAATAAGTAGGTTCATCAATTTACAATGCTAAATCAAGTTATAATTTTTAAATTACAATTACAATCAATTTACAAAAATAAATTACAATAAAAATCAAATCAGGTCAAGGCAGACCAGAAAGCAACTAATCAGATAAAAGGAAGTAATTATATATTAAAAAAGGAAGTAATTATATTTACAATAAGTAGGTTAATCAATTTACAATGCTAAATCAAGTTATAATTTTTAAATTACAATTACAATAAATTTACAAAAGTAAATTACAATAAAAATCAAATCAGGTCAAGGCAGACCAGAAAGCAACTAATCAGATAAAAGGAAGTAATTATATATTAAAAAAGGAAGTAATTATATTTACAATAAGTAGGTTCATCAATTTACAATGCTAAATCAAGTTATAATTTTTAAATTACAATTACAATCAATTTACAACCAAAAATAAAGCCAAAAATAAATTACAATAAAAATCAAATCAGGTCAAGGCAGACCAGAAAGCAACTAATCAGATAAAA
>NW_027339867.1:12218-12795 GCF_000331145.2 Cicer arietinum | reverse complement strand
ATCATATTTTAAATATAGTAATAATTGTTATTCATATTTAATAGTAAAGAAAAATAAATATACTTAAGTTAAAATTAATCTTGCACAATTAATTATAGGTAACCGTTTTTTAACGGATGTCGTAGGGTGCTAATACCTTCCCTACGCATAATCGACTCCCGAACTCAAAATTTGGTTTCAAAGACCACATTTTTTTTATTTTTACTATTTTAATGGTTTCCCGATATTTTCCCTATTTTAAAATAAATTTTGGTGGCGACTCCATTGAATTCGAGAAATACTTGAAATTTTAGGCCGCGACAATCCTTCAAAACCATTTCTATTGCATAAACTTTATGTTTAAACCACAATCGCGCAACTTTAACAACCAAACTCCGTGGCTCAGCAATGGAAGCAACAAAATCTTTTTTTTTCAGACATTAGAGGAGAAAGATAAACACAAAATGAATAAGGAATATTTGGTAAAGAAAAGTTAAAAATGATTTGTGTAACATGAATGATATTTAAAGAGACGCAAAAAATGTGAGGAAGAGAGACAGTTGACCGAGAAGGCGAATTAAAAAGGAAAGTCTGATGG
>NW_027339867.1:11349-12108 GCF_000331145.2 Cicer arietinum | reverse complement strand
CTCTCGGACCAATACTATTTTGCAAATTCAAATTGAATTGATGTCCGGTTGTTTTATATGCTCCAGAGTTAGACGCAACACCAAGAGAACAAAAGTTGTACACAACTCTCTCACGAATAGTAGTCTCAAATCGAGAAATAAGAGCTTTTCGCACTGTTGCTTGAATTTTATGACCTAACAATATGAAACACAAGTTTGTTAAATTAATAACATAACAAATAAGTTTGTGTATAATTTAAAATTTGAATTTATAAAACAAAGAGTTAAACCTTGTCATCCATCATCAGTACAATTTTCATTGCATAAAATTTATGTTTGTTATTCATATCAGACAGAAACCATAATCGCACGATTCTAACAACCAAATTCCATGACTCCTTTTTTGGAGAAATTGAAGCAACAAAATCTGATTTTTTGTCAGATTTCGGATAAAGATAACCAAAAAAAAGAAATAACGAATTTTTAGAACAGAAAAAATTAAGAGGAAATTGTGTACATACGAATGATATTTATAAAAGAGAGACACAAAAAATGAGAGATTATAGACGGTAGACGGTAGACGGTTAATGGATGAGGATAAATTAAAAAAGAAAGTTGGAAGACAATTAGTAAAATAAAATAAATTTTTTAATTAAATTAATTTGAAACTGTGATTGATAAAGTAGTGTTAAAAAAACAATTACCTTCAAAAACTATGAAGTAGTGGTGTACTGTATTTTATTTTTAATTCATTCTTCTTATTTTTTAATTAGCCATTAA
>NW_027339867.1:9659-10917 GCF_000331145.2 Cicer arietinum | reverse complement strand
TTTTATTTATTTAACTGACCATTAACTTCTCGCCTTTTATTTTTAATTCATTATTCTTATTTATTTAACTGACCATTAACTTCTTGCCTTTTATTTTTATTCATTCTTCTTATTTATTTAACTGCCCATTAACTTTTCAACGGCCGCATACAATTACCTTCAAAAACTGTCAAGTCGTGGTGTATTGTATGTTATTTTTAATTTTTTAATTGGCCACTAAATTCTCACTGCATCACGTACAAAGGTTGTCATGTAACTGGATGTTTTATTTTTTTCTTTCTTAATTTTTTATAAATTCATTCTTCTTATTTTTTTTATTGGCCATTAACTTCTCGACTGACGCATGAGGTATTATTTCTATTAATAGAAACTTGATATATTCCTAACACTCTATTTGGCTGACACGTGGCAAACTTGCCAAATTATCATGTTTGCTTTATTATAATGTATAGATAGTGTGTAACCCGTGCGTCGCACGGAAATGATTTTAATAAATAAATTATTATATTAATTTATATATATGTATATATATATATATATATTAATTTTCATAAATTTTATTGACATTAAATTAATAAGTTGATTTAAAAAATCAATTTACAGTAAAAAAATCTAATCTTAATCTAATTTAAAAACTACTTTCTTACACGGTCAATATTACTGATGAAAAACATGACTCCAACGCCACTCTTTAATCTTATTTTTGAATTCTCCAAAGAATATTTTTTTTGTTTCCAAAAAAACTTATTATAAAACAACAGTTTTAATTTTAAACAAATAAAAACAATAATTATTAAAAAATTTAATAATTAGACTAGATGAAATAAGAATTTTTAAAATAATGGACATGACATATATAAATTAAGTAAATTAGTAAATGTAAAGATGAGTAAGTAACTTAATAATGAATTTTTATTTTTATTATTCAACATAGTATGTTATTTATATGAAATACGTGACATTTAAAAATTCATATAAATCTTAATGTATAAAGTGACAAAATATCTTTCATTCATGTACTACTCACAAAATACTAAAAAAAATAATCTTCCTATGACAAAAAATATTACAATACAAATAAAAACTATGATTATTTTTTATCTTTGCATGTTAGTCTTCATTAATCTTTCATAAATCCTTTGAATTATTTTGAATTTGTATGATATTTAATAATAAATTTAGAATATAAAATGATAGTATATTTAGTAAAATTAAAATGTAACCATTTAAAATAATAGTTTTTGAAAAATCATTATAC
>NW_027339867.1:6083-9385 GCF_000331145.2 Cicer arietinum | reverse complement strand
TACGCATCATATAGACAAATAACCCTAAGAATATGAAAGACAGGTTTATTAATACACAAATAATATAATTTAAAATTTGAATTTACACAAAGAGAATTAAACCTTGTCATCCTTCAAGACCATTTCTATTGCATAAAATTTATGTTTAAACCACAATCGCACAACTTTAACAACCAAACTCCATTGCTCATAAATTGAAGCAACTAATCTTTTTTTTTTTTTCAGACATCAGAGGAGAAAGATAAACACAAAATGAATAAGGAATATTTGGTAAAGAAAGTTAAAAATGATTTGTGTAACATGAATGATATTTACAGAGACGCAAAAAATGTGAGGAAGAGAGATAGTTGTCCGAGAAGGCGAATTAAAAAGGAAAGTCTGATGGCACTAAAAGAATTCTTAAAATAAAATAAATTTTTTAATTAAATTAATTTAAAGCGGTCTTAAAAAAACTGGCAACACATTTCGAATTTCTGGGAATGAAATTGAGTACGAAGAGACTGTGACTAAACTCTCGGACCAATACTATTTTGCAAATTCAAATTGAATTGATGTCCGGTTGTTTTATATGCTCCAGAGTTAGACGCAACACCAAGAGAACAAAAGTTGTACACAACTCTCTCACGAATAGTAGTCTCAAATCGAGAAATAAGAGCTTTTCGCACTGTTGTTTGAATTTTATGACCTAACAATATGAAACACAAGTTTGTTAAATTAATAACATAACAAATAAGTTTGTGTATAATTTAAAATTTGAATTTATAAAACAAAGAGTTAAACCTTGTTATCCATCATCAGTACAATTTTCATTGCATAAAATTTATGTTTGATATTCATATCAGACAGAAACCATAATCGCACGATTCTAACAACCAAATTCCATGACTCCTTTTTTGGAGAAATTGAAGCAACAAAATATGATTTTTTGTCAGATTTCGGATAAAGATAAACAAAAAAATAAATAACGAATTTTTAGAATAGAAAAAATTAAGAGGAAATTGTGTACAGATGAGATAATACGAATGATATTTATAAAAGAGAGACACAAAAAATGACAGATTATTGACGGTAGACGGTTAACGGATGAGGATAAATTAAAAAAGAAAGTTGCAAGACAATTAGTAAAATAAAATAAATTTTTTAATTAAATTAATTTGAAACTGTGGTTGTAACACCCCAAATTTTTAATAAATATATAATAATAATATTACAATAAATTATATTATATGTGTATTGGTTGTAGTGTGATAATTTCCTACGTGTTTTTTTTCTTTTACTCTAATAATTTATTTGAATTATTAATATTAAATATAATTATTTAAATCGATTTTGGATAAAAAAAAATAAAAATAAAAAAAAATAATAATAATAATAATAATAATAAGAAATAAACCTGTGTATTAGTACACTAATCTTTCAACATCAGCGTTAAAAAAGGCGAACAAATAATAATAATGATAACGATGTCGTGCCATAAATAGTCTTATAATAGTCAATAATATATATTAATAGCATAAATTATAAATTGTATTAGTCATAAACTGAATTAATGAACCAAAATTGAATTCTCCATATAAGCTGAATAATAATATTAATAATAATAATATTGGAGCCTTATATACATTAGCCATAGGTATATACATATATGTACCGTATATACATTAGCCGGTAGGTCAACGTGGATGTACCATATATATATAAATATCATTAGCCTAAGTTACGCGTATGCACTGAAGGAAAGAAAAAAGAAAACAAATTCGCCGCAACTGTGTTTCAGCCCCTGGGTTCTAACAACAACACTACAATATAGCATAACCATACAACAGGTATACTCTTCTTAATTTCATCAATTGATATTGTCTGGTCTGAATAAAAAGAAGGAGTATATTTTCCTAATTCCATCAATTATATCAATATAGGGTTGTTGATCGAATTATATCAATGTTGGGCAATATAGGTGTAGTCATAGTTAGCCTGCTTAATATGCTGTTGATATATATTTGTGAGGTAGATGAAAGTATATGGGAAACCGCGATAAAGAATTCTGTTGTGGTGAACTACATATCCCAAGCAGTAAAACTAAAATATTGGGACTATGATTTCAAATGGAAAATCCCTTTAAAACAATTCTTTCTGCATAGCTTAAGCGTTGATTTATCTAATGTTTGGGACTTTTTTTGTTATGTAAAGCCTTACATTCATAATTAGGCAGTATAGGCTGATCAGCCAACTATGCAAAACAATATCTTGTGCAAAACCATAGTTCCTCAACTTGTCTCATGGTTGATGGGGATTTATTTAAGGTGATCAATATGCCTTTAATTTGTTACTCAAATGATTATTTCTTTACCTGTTGGAATTCTGAGGGCAGTAGTTATGGTTTACATTCATAATATCAAAATTTTGTTGTTCTACAAACAATTAGAGTCATTGATAAAAATGGTACTATAATTATAATAACATACAATTCAGTCCCGAGTAATTAGACTAGTCTTATTCTAGAAAAGAATTTTTTTAAACTAAATGGTGACCTTAATTCTACTTTTAACACCCAAACTACGAATATACGCCATAATTATTTAAATATGTGATTATGTCTTATTTCAATTAAAACTAGAAATTGTTTTCGGTTAGTATAATAATATATATGTTTCGATGATATTAAATATATTTTGGATTATAATACAAATAGCATATAATTTATTTATGTATTATTAATATATAACTTATTTATTCATTGGAGTAAATAATTAATTTGTACTTGGTTGTTGCGTTGATTTATTTTCTTTCGCGGACTATTAGAGGCGGAAGTTGACGAAGACGCAACACACTAAATCAGAGGATCAGCTTCTTTGGGAAAAATCATCAGCCAAGGTAAGGGGTGGGATGAGGTTCGATATTATGAGTATAAAATAACATGAGATGAACGGGAATGCCGGAATTCCCAGATGTTCATTCGGGGCTTACTACGTACAGTTGAGCCCTATTGAGTAATAATAATTAACTAATAAAATGTGAATGGTAATAGTGAGAATTAAAATATAATTTAGTAACCTATAGAATTGCCGTGAATTTATTTATATCAAGATTGTATGCCGTCTGATTTTATAAATATTATGTTGATTGTTACTGTGTGAATGATATGTACTGGAGTGTTCTTGCTGCTTGAATGAAATTGTGATATCACTTGAATATGCCACCTGTTTGATCTGTTATTTGTGATTGATAAGACTGAATGATGCATTGTGAGTAGTGTAAACCAAATATTGTGATTTTATTGTGATTGACTGATAAAGATATAT
>NW_027339867.1:4673-5706 GCF_000331145.2 Cicer arietinum | reverse complement strand
ATCATGGTGATTATCTTATTGTGAATGAATTTGATAAATCGTTGATATTATACACTTGACTGTTTTGAGATTGTGATAAATTGATTGTTTGCGTGTTCTCCTCGTGTACTTTATACTGTTACATAATTTCGATACTCACCCCTCGTTGTTTGTGTTTGGCGTTTGCGATGGACGCAGATGAGTTGTAAGTTACAGGTGGTGACTAATGCTATCAGGAGAGGCGGAAGCCACCATGCCTTGGAGACCTTCATTATTATACATTGTGTTGATGTTATTTTGAGTATTTTATTTTGGGAATTCCCGCTCTGATAGTGACATCGAGTTGGGACTATATTTGCACTGAATTTAAAACATAAGTATGTGTACTTCAAAAAGGATTCTGTTGTTTGATATTATGATTTCGATGTCATTATGTTTGATGGAAATTTTGGATTTATGTGATATGCTTATGATTATGTGATACTCTTTATCTTAAAAAAAAAAATTATTTGGGGTTTAGGGTGTCACATTAGTTGTATCAGAGCTGGTCTGTCCAATCAGACCGTAAATGTGTTATGTGTTCGCTATGATTCCTTGTGTACTCTGTTATGTGTTTCGTGGTTATGGACATTAATGTGTTAGTATTGTAGAACTAGGTTAGTTCTCACTACCCTAAGTGTCTCACTGTATTCGATTGGCTTATCTGATTGATGTAGGTAGTGATGGCTAGTGGAAGGAATGATGCTGCGATTGCTGAGGCTCTAGAGTTCATGGCAGGAGTTACAGTGCAGGCTCTCCAAGCTTTGACTGAATCTCAAGTTACTGCACAAGCCTCTGCGCAAGCTGCTACTCAAGCTGCACAGATTGCTACTCAAGTTGTTGCTCAAGCTACTAGCTACGGTGGTGGCCAAGGAAATGTGCAAATAAATGAATTCATGGTGATGGACCGATTCCACAAGGCTAACCCTCCATCGTTTGAAGGTCACTATAATCCAGATGGAGCTCAAAAGTGGTTGCAGGAAGTTGAGAAAATTTTCAGAGGAGTGGCATGCCC
>NW_027339867.1:0-4356 GCF_000331145.2 Cicer arietinum | reverse complement strand
ACAACCATGGTTATAATGGTGATCCAGCTACTCCTATCCGATGTCACAGGTGTGGTAAGCAGGGTCACATGGCATACGAATGTAGAGATGCTGGAGTTACTTGTTTTAATTGTCAACAAGGCCACATTAGCACCACATGCCCTTACCCAAGGAAGACTCCACAGCCTGGAAACCAGAGTTCCCAAGCTAGCCGACCTAAATCCAATGGAAGAGTCTTTGCCCTCAGTGGTGCAGGAGCGTCTGAGAAAGACAACTTGATCCAAGGTACATGTCTCATAAGTGATACTCCTTTATTTGTACTATTTTATTGTGGTGCCACTCATTCCTTTGTGTCTTTTGACTGTGTTAGACGTTTAGGACTACCTGTACCTCGTTTACGATATGATTTGAATGTGAATACCCCAACTAGTGATTTTGTTGATACCTCTAGTGTTTGTCTTGACATTTCTATCCATGTCTGTGGAAGGGACTTCCGAGTTGACTTAGTGTGTTTACCTTTGCGTCTGGTTGATGTGATTCTTGGTATGGATTGGCTATCTGCCAACCGTGTCCGCGTAGATTTTTTTAGTAAAACCATTGAATTCATGGAGTCAGAAGAGAGGGATAAGCCTATCAATATATCCACCAACCAAGTGACGGTAGACGGTTAACGGATGAGGATAAATTAAAAAAGAAAGCTGGAAGACAATTAGTAAAATAAAATAAATTTTTTAGTTAAATTAATTTGAAACTTTGGTTGATAAAGTAGTGTTTAAAAAACAATTACCTTCAAAAATATAAAGTAGTGGTGTACTGTATTTTATTTTTAATTCATTCTTCTTATTTTTTAACTAGCCATTAACTTCTCAATGCATCATGTATAAAGTCGTGGTATGATGGAAGTTTTATTTTTTTCTTAAAAAAAAAATCTTTTATTTTTAATTCATTCTTCTTATTTTTTTAACTGACCATTAACTTCTCGCCTTTTATTTTTAATTCATTATTCTTATTTATTTAACTCGCCTTTTATTTTTAATTCATTATTCTTATTTATTTAACTGACCATTAACTTCTCGCCTTTTATTTTTTATTCATTCTTCTTATTTATTTAACTGCTCATTAACTTTTCAACGGCCGCATACAATTACCTTCAAAAACTGTCAAGTCGTGGTGTATAGTATTTTATTTTTAAATTTTTAATTGGCCACTAAATTCTCACTGCATCACGTACAAAGGTCGTGATGTAACTGGAAGTTTTCTTTTTTCCTTTCTTAATTTTTTATAAATTCATTCTTCTTATTTTTTTTAATTGGCCATTAACTTCTCAACTAACGCATGAGGTATTATTTCTATTAATAGAAACTTGATATATTCCTAACACTCTATTTGGCTGACACGTGGCAAACATGCCAAATTATCATGTTTGCTTTATTTTAATGTATAGATAGTGTGTAACCCGTGCGTCGCACGGAAATAATTTTAATAAATAAATTGTTATATTAATTTATATATATGTATATATATATATATATATATTAATTTTCATAAATTTTATTGACATTAAATTAATAAGTTGATTTAAAAAATCAATTTACAGTAAAAAAAATCTAATCTTAATCTAATTTAAAAACTACTTTCTTACACGGTCAATATTACTGATGAAAAACATGACTCCAACGCCACTCTTTAATCTTATTTTTGAATTCTCCAAAGAATATTTTTTTTCTTTCCAAAAAAACTTATTATAAAACAACACTTTTAATTTTAAACAAATAAAAACAATAATTATTAAAAAATTTAATAATTAGATTAGATGAAATAAGAATTTTTAAAATAATGGACATGACATATATAAATTAAGTAAATTAGTAAATTTAAAGATGAGTAAGTAACTTAATAATGAATTTTTATTTTTCTTTTTATTTTTATTATTCAACATAGTATGTTATTTATATGAAATACGTGACATTTAAAACTTCATATAAATCTTGATGTATCAAGTGACAAAATATCTTTCATTCCGGTAATACTCACAAAATACTAAAAAAAATAATCTTCCTACGACAAAAAAAATTACAATACAAATAAAAACTATGATTATTTTTTATCTTTGCACGTTAGTCTTCATTAATCTTTCATAAATCCTTTGAATTATTTTGAATTTGTATGATATTTAATAATAAATTTAGAATGTAAAATGGATAGTATATTAGTAAAATTAAAATGTAACCATTTAAAATAATAGTTTTTGAAAAATCATTATACACTTTCACATAACTATCAACTCGTCAAATCGTGATGTAATAGATATGTTAGAACAGTGTTTGAAGTTTGAAAAATCATTACTTCCAATAAAAACTAAAAATTGTGGAATAGATGTAATGAATTGTATTTTTTTTTAATTCCTAAATAATTATTATTTTTCCCTTCAATAGTTGAATTCATGGCTAAGAATCCTAAATTTTATATTTACTTAAATAAATTATTATTTTTCTCTTCAATATAACTCATGTGGCAACACTGTTCAGAAAAAATCTTACAGAGATGTACAATTTTTGTGAGAAAAAATTTATAAACATAAACAATAAAAAAATATATATAACGAAATAGTAATCTTTTTTTATAAATAAAATAAAATAACAATGCTTAACATATTGAAATAAATTTACCACAATTGTTATAAATAAAATAAAATAACAATGACATATGTGAAATAAATAATTCGTGTGAAAATACTACCAAAGTAATTGATGTCAACATTTCGAAGGTGTCTATGTATCATTTTGCATATTCAATATGAAACGGTGTCCGATGGTTCCATTTACACCAGAAAGTTGTTAGAAGCAATACCAACAGAATTGTACGCATCATATAGACAAATAACCCTAAGAATATGAAAGACAGGTTTATTAATACACAAATAATATAATTTAAAATTTGAATTTACACAAAGAGAATTAAACCTTGTCATCCTTCAAGACCATTTCTATTGCATAAAATTTATGTTTAAACCACAATCGCACAACTTTAACTACCAAAGTAATTGATGTCAACATTTCGAAGGTGTCTGTGTATCATTTTGCATATTCAATATGAAACGGTGTCCGATTGTTCCATATACACCAGAAAGTTGTTAGAAGCAATACCAACAGAATTGTACGCATCATATAGACAAATAACCCTAAGAATATGAAAGACAGGTTTATTAATACACAAATAATATAATTTAAAATTTGAATTTACACAAAGAGAATTAAACCTTGTCATCCTTCAAGACCATTTCTATTGCGTAAATTTATGTTTAAACCACAACCGCACAACTTTAACAACCAAACTACGTGGCTCAGAAATTGAAGCAACAAAATCTTTTTTTTTCCAGACATCAGAGGAGAAAGATAAACACAAAATGAATAAGGAATATTTGGTAAAGAAAAGTTAAAAATGATTTGTGTAACATGAATGATATTTACAGAGACGCAAAAAATGTGAGGAAGAGAGACAGTTGACCGAGAAGGCGAATTAAAAAAGAAAGTCTGATGGCACTAAAAGAATTCTTAAAATAAAATAAAATTTTTAATTAAATTAATTTAAAGCGGTCTTAAAAAAACTGGCAACACAATTCGAATTTCTGGGAATGAAATTGAGTACGGAGAGACTGTGACTAAACTCTCGGACCAATACTATTTTGCAAATTCAAATTGAATTGATGTCCGGTTGTTTTATATGCTCCAGAGTTAGGCGCAACACCAAGAGAACAAAAGTTGTACACAACTCTCTCACGAATAGTAGTCTCAAATCGAGAAATAAGAGCTTTTCGCACTGTTGTTTGAATTTTATGACCTAACAATATGAAACACAAGTTTGTTAAATTAATAACATAACAAATAAGTTTGTGTATAATTTAAAATTTGAGTTTATAAAACAAAGAGTTAAACCTTGTCATCCATCATCAGTACAATTTTCATTGCATAAAATTTATGTTTGATATTCATATCAGACAGAAACCATAATCGCACGATTCTAACAAACAAATTCCGTGACTCCTTTTTTGGAGAAATTGAAACAACAAAATCTGATTTTTTGCAGGTTTCGGATAAAGATAAACAAAAAAATAAATAACGAATTTTTAGAATATAAAAAATTAAGAGGAAATTGTGTACAGATGAGATAATACAATGATATTTATAAAAGAGAGACACAAAAAATGAGAGATTATTGACGGTAGACGGTTGACGGATGAGGATAAATTAAAAAAGAAAGTTGGAAGACAATTAGTAAAATAAAATAAATTTTTTAATTAAATTAATTTGAAACTGTGGTTGATAAAGTAGTGTTTAAAAACAATTACCTTCAAAAACTATGAAGTAGTGGTGTACT
>NW_027339866.1:17754-22324 GCF_000331145.2 Cicer arietinum | reverse complement strand
TGTCTAAAAACTTCCTTTTAAACGATTCCCAGTTCACCTCCTCGTGGGCTGCTTAACAGGATTTTCAATATGCGAAAAGTTCATACAATACTTTGCCAATTAAAAATGTGACATAACTGAAGTTCTCAATCTCCTAATTAACACATAACAAAACAAGACATGGATAAGTTAATGAGTAATCAATAATCTAACTCAAACTGAGGATTTTCACTAAGCCAATCGATTGGGGTGAAGGTTTTTAATGAAAACAGAATCCTGGGCTGAATCAATCGATTTGGCAATCGATTGAGTGAGTATTGAGTCCCCAGGTTTTAAGCCAATCGATTTCCAAATCGATTTGGTCGAATATGGATGAGTCCCTGACTTAAGGCCCAATCGATTGGGCAATCGATTTCGTAAATGATTTTCGAAAACTGATTACAAAATCGATTGGCTAATCGATTTTGTCCATTTGGCCAAGTCCCTGTCTACCATCCAATCGATTGGGAAATCGATTTCCCTGATCATTTTTCCAAAAATTTATGAATTAACTCAAGTCATTTCTAATCAAGTCCACAACCTAACACTTAGCAATTCCTACGCGATTACCACGGCAAATGGGAATTCGAAAACCATCATACTTACACACAATAATTAACACATAACACTTAGCACCTTCAACGCGATTACCACGATAAATCAAAATTCAAAACACTCAATCATAGACTCGAATCAAACACGACTCGCGTGCCAAGCACCCTAATGCAATGCGTATATGCCAAAATGCATGGACTCGGAATTCCAAACCAAAACCCTCCTCGAAGGGCCGTAAATCATAATTGTACCGCCTATCGCAGGCCAAAGTACCAATTACCGAGGTGCCACCTATCACGGGTCAGCACGATTTACTAAAATGCGTAAATCATAAACGTACCACCTATCACGGGTCAGTACAGTTTACCGAGGTGTCACCTATCACAGGTCAACACGATTTACTAAAAGAAAAAGCGGAAATCGTAAATGTACCACCTATCACGGGTCAGTACAGTTACCATGGTGTCACCTATCACGGGTCAACACGATTTACTAAAAGAAAAAGCGGAAATCGTAAATGTACCACCTATCACGGGTCAGTACAGTTACCATGGTGTCACCTATCACGGGTCAACACGATTTACTAAAAGAAAAAGCGGGAATCGTAAACGTACCGCCTATCACAGACCAGTACTGTTTACCGAGGTGCCACCTATCACGGGTCAGCACAATCCACCAAAAATGTAAATCGTAAATGTACCACCTATCACGGGTCAGTACAGTTACCATGGTGTCACCTATCACGGGTCAACACGATTTACTAAATAGTAACTCGTAAACGTACCACCTATCACGGGTCAATACAGTTTACCAAGGTGTCACCTATCACGGGTCGACACAATTTACCAAATGAAATGCATGAGCATACACAGACTCCATTCACAACAATCGTTAAGCAAATGCAGATATTAAAAGATTCCCCATTTTTAATACCCATTTAACTTAAACGACTTTCAAACAACATTAATTAAATAAGTCATTAAGAGATTCCCCGTTCTTAATACCGATTTAACTTAATGATTTTCAAAACAAAACGTTAAGCAAACAGTCATATTAAGAGATTCCCCATTCTTAATACTCATTTACCGAAACGACTTTCAAACAACATTAATTAAATAAGTCATTAAGAGATTCCCCGTTCTTAATACCGATTTAACTTAATGATTTTCAAAACAAAACGTTAAGCAAACAGTCATATTAAGAGATTCCCCATTCTTAATACTCATTTACCGAAACGATTTTCAAAAACGATAGTTAAGTAACCGAGACATTAAGAGATTCCCCATTCTCAACGCCCAGTTAACTTAAACATTTTCCTCAAATACACATTAAGTAAACCGAGGTATTAAAAGATTCCCCATTTTTAATACTCGTTTAACTCTAATGGTTTTCAAATTCCACAGAAACAAATTCAAACATACTTTCACATTCAAACCATAATTCACAACAACCACACCAATTAACAAACATCAAGTTTCATTTACCCATAATCATACACAATGACATTCAAATTCATTTACCACGAAACATTCATCACTATAAACAAAACCTAACTCTAAGGTTTTTACCCATAACGCACTAGTTTCGTTTTTCCCCAAATCGATACATTTAACCCTAACAAATTCCTTCCCACACAACTACAGATAAGTCCCTAATGCAAGCTAGAAGTTTGGAAGGAGCCCTTACCTCAACGTTAGCTTTAACGCGCGTTTCCGGTACCACGAGTAATTCCGGTAAAATCTCCGCTCGCAACGCCGCTTCCAAATTAGTTCACTAGCACCGTAGCATGGTGGTGAGCAACTTTCCCTTCTATCTCTTCGAGAAATGAGGTTTGGATCTAGAAGAAACGGAGGGGTTTGTGTTTGGATCTCAAAACCGTTTTTCTTCGTTTTCGAATCAAAGAGGAAGAGTGGAGTTACGAAAACCTTGATCTAACCCTCACCCAACCTTGGGTCACTAGCTTTGAAGAAAGGAAGCAACGAAAACGAAGAATGGAGAAAGGATGGATTTTTGGTTAAAGCTCACGTGAGTGCAGAGGAAGAAGATGGAAAATTCAATTTTCCCTCCTTTCTATTTCTTTCCTTTGCTTTTCCTTTCTTCCTTTTTCCTTCCTTCCTTTATATACTATTTTCTTTTCCTTTTCCTTCCTTCTAGTTTTCCTTTCTTTTTCCCTCCAAGCAAACATATATAAAAAATAAATATAACTTAACAAATATCTCAAAATCTAGATATTTATTAAATTACCGTTTCACCCGAAACGCCTTAAATTCACCGTAAAGTATTTTCCGCAGTTAAATTCAATTTATTTATCGACGAGAAATTCTAATTGGCATCGAAATATCTTTTTGATTATAAAACTCCAAAATATTATTAACTTTGGCTTAAAAGCCTCCGAGCCAAAATCCAAAATATACCAAAAATACATAAAAGGGTACTTTAAAATTATGGGTCTTACATTACTCCCCCCCTAAAATTAGTTTCGTCCTCGAAACTATGCATCGATAAATAACTCTGGGTGTTGTTCCCTCATCTTGCTCTCCAGTTCCCAAGTCGCATCTCCAGTAATTGGGTTCCAGATCACCTTGACCAACGAAACATCCTTGGTCCTCAACCGCTTAATCTTCCTGTCATCAATTCTCACGGGTGGTACTTCGAACGACAGGTTATCCTTTAGCTGGATTGTGTCTGGTTCGATCACGTGAGATGGATCTGCGAGATATTTCCTCAACTGCGACACATGAAACACGTCATGGATATTGGACAGTATCGGAGGTAATGCAATCCGATAAGCAACCGGCCCAATTCGTGCAGAAATCTGATATGGTCCAATGAATTTCGGAGTCAACTTCTTCGATTTCAAGGCTCTACCTACTCCAGTAGTAGGTGTGACTCTCAGAAATACATGGTCACCCTGTTCGAATTCCAAAAGTCTGCGACGCTTGTCCGCGTAACTCTTCTGGCGATCTTGTGAAGTCTTCATTTTCTCCTTGATCTTCCTTACTTTAGCTGTGGTCTGTTGCACCATCTCTGGTCCGACAATCATATTCTCACCGTCTTTATACCAACACAAGGGCGTTTGACACTTGCGCCCATATAAAGCCTCATATGGTGCCATTCCAATACTTGCGTGGAAACTATTGTTGTAAGTGAACTCAATCAACGGAAGTACATCATCCCAACTTCCTCTATCATCTAAAACACATGCTCTCAACAGATCTTCCAAGGACTGATTCGTCCTTTCAGTCTGTCCGTCCGTTTGTGGATGGTAAGCTGAACTCAATCGTAGCTTCGTTCCCAACGCTTCGTGCAATGCTCCCCAAAAATGCGATGTGAACTTCGGATCACGGTCTGATACAATGCTCGATGGTACCCCGTGTAACCTCACAATTTCAGCAATGTAGATCTCCGTTAGCTGATCTACCTTATAGGTGGTCCTTACCGGTAAAAAGTGAGCAGATTTAGTCAGCCGGTCCACTATCACCCATATAGAATCATTCTTCCTCCTTGTCTTCGGTAATCCGGTTATAAAATCCATGGAAATGCTGTCCCACTTCCATTCAGGTATATCTAAAGGTTGCAACATTCCAGCAGGTCGCTGATGTTCCACCTTCGCTTTCTGACAAGTTAGACAAGTGGATACATATTCCGCCACATGTTTCTTCATTCCTGGCCACCAATAATTCTGCCTCAAATCCTGATACATCTTTGTTGCCCCAGGATGAATACTCAGCTTACTCTTATGCGCCTCTTCTAGAATCGTTTTCCGCATATCTGTAATGGCTGGTACACAAATCCTACCATTACACCGCAAAACATTATCTGCCCCGATCTTGAACTCAGTCGTCTTCCCTTGTACTATTAGATTCCTCTTCTCTTGAATTAAGACGTCATCCTGAGAATTCGCAATGTCTTCAAGTAATCCACTCGAGATCTTAATCATTCCGAATTTCAAAATTCCCGGTCCGAACTCTACGTTCAAGTGTAGGTCTCTAAAAGC